>NC_088407.1:89763484-90063484 GCF_034236695.1 Oncorhynchus nerka
AGCCTAACCTATAGCCTTTTAGCCTAACCTATAGCCTTTTAACCTAACCTATAGCCTTTTAGCCTAACCTATAGCCAAACCTATAGCCTTTTAACCTAACCTATAGCCTTTTAGCCTAACCTATAGCCTTTTAGCCTAACCTATAGCCTTTTAGCCTAACCTATAGCCTTTTAGCCTAACCTATAGCCTTTTAACCTAACCTATAGCCTTTTAACCTAACCTATAGCCTTTTAGCCTAACCTAACCTATAGCCTTTTAGCCTAACCTAACCTATAGCCTTTTAGCCTAACCTAACCTATAGCCTTTTAGCCTAACCTAACCTATAGCCTTTTAGCCTAACCTATAGCCTTTTAGCCTAACCTATAGCCTTTTAGCCTAACCTATAGCCTTTTAGCCTAACCTATAGCCTTTTAACCTAACCTATAGCCTTTTAACCTAACCTATAGCCTTTTAGCCTAACCTAACCTATAGCCTTTTAGCCTAACCTAACCTATAGCCTTTTAGCCTAACCTAACCTATAGCCTTTTAGCCTAACCTATAGCCTTTTAGACTAACCTATAGCCTTTTAGCCTAACCTATCGCCTTTTAGCCTAACCTATCGCCTTTTAGCCTAACCTTTTAGCCTAACCTTTTAGCCTAACCTTTTAGCCTAACCTATAGCCTTTTAGCCTAACCTATAGCCTTTTAGCCTAACCTATCGCCTTTTAGCCTAACCTATAGCCTTTTAGCCTAACCTATAGCCTTTTAGCCTAACCTATAGCCTTTTAGCCTAACCTATAGCCTTTTAGCCTAACCTATAGCCTTTTAGCCTAACCTATAGCCTTTTAGCCTAACCTATAGCCTTTTAGCCTAACCTATAGCCTTTTAGCCTAACCTAACCTATAGCCTTTTAACCTATAGCCTTTTAACCTATAGCCTAACCTATAGCCTAACCTATAGCCAAACCTATAGCCAAACCTATAGCCAAACCTATAGCCTTTTAGCCTAACCTATAGCCTTTTAACCTAACCTATAGCCTTTTAGCCTAACCTATAGCCTTTTAGCCTAACCTATAGCCTTTTAGCCTAACCTATAGCCTTTTAACCTAACCTATAGCCTTTTAGCCTAACCTATAGCCTTTTAGCCTAACCTAACCTATAGCCTTTTAGCCTAACCTATAGCCTTTTAGCCTAACCTATAGCCTTTTAACCTAACCTATAGCCTTTTAGCCTAACCTATAGCCTTTTAACCTAACCTATAGCCTTTTAGCCTAACCTATAGCCTTTTAACCTAACCTATAGCCTTTTAGCCTAACCTAACCTATAGCCTTTTAGCCTAACCTAACCTATAGCCTTTTAGCCTAACCTAACCTATAGCCTTTTAGCCTAACCTAACCTATAGCCTTTAACCTATAGCCCTAACCTATAGCCTTTTAGCCTAACCTATAGCCTTTTAGCCTAACCTAACCTATAGCCTTTTAGCCTAACCTATAGCCTTTTAACCTAACCTATAGCCTTTTAGCCTAACCTATAGCCTTTTAGCCTAACCTAACCTATAGCCTTTAGCCTAACCTAACCTTTTAGCCTAACCTATAGCCTTTTAGCCTAACCTAACCTATAACCCTTTTAGCCTAACCTATAGCCTTTTAGCCTAACCTAACCTATAGCCTAACCTTTAGCCTTTAACCTAACCTATAGCCTTTTAGCCTAACCTATAGCCTTTTAGCCTAACCTTTAGCCCTATAGCCTTTTTTTAACCTAACCTATAGCCTTTTAGCCTAACCTATAGCCTAACCTATAGCCTTTTAGCCTAACCCTTAGCCTTTTAGCCTAACCCTTTTAGCCTAATAGCCTTTTAGCCTTTAGCCTAACCTATAGCCTTTTAGCCTAACCTATAGCCTTTTAGCCTAACCTAACCTTTTAGCCTAACCTATAGCCTTTTAGCCTAACCTATAACCTATAGCCTTTTAGCCTAACCTATAGCCTTTTTAGCCTAACCTATAGCCTTTTAGCCTAACCTAAGCCTTTAGCCCTATAGCCTTTTAGCCTAACCTATAGCCTTTTAGCCTAACCTATAGCCTTTTAGCCTAACCTATAGCCTTTTAGCCTAACCTATAGCCTTTTTAACCTAACCTATAGCCTTTTAGCCTAACCTAACCTATAGCTTTAGCCTAACCTAACCTTAGCCTAACCTAACCTATAGCCTTTTAGCCTAACCTATAGCCTTTTAGCCTAAGCCTTTTAGCCTAATATAGCCTTTAGCCTAACCTATAGCCTTTATAGCCTATTTTAGCCTAACCTATAGCCTTTTAGCCTAACCTATAGCCTTTTAGCCTAACCTATAGCCTTTTAACCTAACCTATAGCCTTTTAGCCTAACCTAACCTATAGCCTTTTAGCCTAACCTAACCTATAGCCTTTTAGCCTAACCTAACCTATAGCCTTTTAGCCTAACCTAACCTATAGCCTTTTAGCCTAACCTAACCTATAGCCTTTTAGCCTAACCTAACCTATAGCCTTTTAGCCTAACCTATAACCTAACCTATTTTAGCCTAACCTATAGCCTTTTAGCCTAACCTATAACCTAACCTTTTAGCCTAACCTATAGCCTTTTAGCCTAACCTATAGCCTTTTTAACCTAACCTATTTTAGCCTAACCTATAGCCTTTTAGCCTAACCTATAGCCTTTTAGCCTAACCTATAGCCTTTTAGCCTAACCTATAGCCTTTAACCTAACCTATAGCCTTTTAGCCTAACCTAATAGCCTTTTAGCCTAACCTATAGCCTTTTAACCTAACCTATAGCCTTTTAGCCTAACCTATAGCCTTTTATAGCCTTATCTATAGCCTTTTTTTAACCTAACCTTTTAGCCTAACCTATAGCCTTTTAACCTAACCTAAGCCTATAGCCTTTTAGCTAACCTATAGCCTTTTACCTAACCTATAGCCTTTTAACCTAACCTATAGCCTTTAGCCTAACCTATAGCCTTTAACCTAACCTAGCCTTTTAGCCTAACCTATAGCCTTTTAGCCTAACCTATAGCCTTTTAGCCTAACCTATAGCCTAACCTAACCCTTTTAGCCTAACCTATAGCCTTTTAGCCTAACCTATAACCTATAGCCTTTTAGCCTAACCTATAGCCTTTTAGCCTAACCTAACCTATAGCCTTTTAGCCTAACCTAACCTATAGCCTTTTAGCCTAACCTAACCTATAGCCTTTTAGCCTAACCTAACCTATAGCCTTTTAGCCTAACCTAGCCTTTTAGCCTAACCTATAGCCTTTAGCCTAACCTAGCCTTTTAGCCTTTTAGCCTAACCTAGCCTAACCTAACCTATAGCCTTAGCCTTAACCTTAGCCTAACCTATAGCCTTTAGCCTAACCTATAGCCTTTTAGCCTAACCTATATAGCCTTTTAGCCTAACCTATAGCCTTTTAGCCTAACCTATAGCCTTTTAGCCTAACCTATAGCCTTTTAGCCTAACCTATAGCCTTTTAACCTAACCTATAGCCTTTTAGCCTAACCTATAGCCTTTAACCTATAGCCTTTTAGCCTAACCTATAGCCTTTTAGCCTAACCTATAGCCTTTTAGCCTAACCTAACCTATAGCCTTTTAGCCTAACCTATTTAGCCTAACCTATAGCCTTTTAGCCTAACCTATAGCCTATAGCCTTTTAGCCTAACCTATAGCCTTTTAGCCTAACCTATAGCCTTTTAGCCTAACCTATAAGCCTTTAGCCTTTAGCCTAACCTATCGCCTTTTAGCCTAACCTATAGCCTTTTAGCCTAACCTATCGCCTTTTAGCCTAACCTATCGCCTTTTAGCCTAACCTATAGCCTTTTAGCCTAACCTATAGCCTTTTAGCCTAACCTATAGCCTTTTAGCCTAACCTATTTTAGCCTAACCTATAGCCTTTTATAGCCTTTACCTAAGCCTTTTAGCCTAACCTATAGCCTTTTAGCCTAACCTAACCTATAGCCTTTTAGCCTAACCTAACCTATAGCCTTTTAGCCTAACCTAACCTATAGCCTTTTAGCCTAACCTATAGCCTTTTAGCCTAACCTATAGCCTTTTAGCCTAACCTATAGCCTTTTAGCCTAACCTATCGCCTTTTAGCCTAACCTATTTTAGCCTAACCTATAGCCTTTTAGCCTAACCTATAGCCTTTTAGCCTAACCTATAGCCTTTTAGCCTATAGCCTTTTAGCCTAACCTATAGCCTTTTAGCCTAACCTATAGCCTTTTAGCCTAACCTATCGCCTTTTAGCCTAACCTATAGCCTTTTAGCCTAACCTATAGCCTTTTAGACCTATAGCCTTTTAGCCTAACCTATCGCCTTTTAGCCTAACCTATCGCCTTTTAGCCTAACCTATAGCCTTTTAGCCTAACCTATCGCCTTTTAGCCTAACCTATCGCCTTTTAGCCTAACCTATCGCCTTTTAACCTAACCTATAGCCTTTTAGCCTAACCTATCGCCTTTTAGCCTAACCTATAGCCTTTTAGCCTAACCTATAGCCTTTTAGCCTAACCTAACCTATAGCCTTTTAGCCTAACCTAACCTATCGCCTTTTAGCCTAACCTATAGCCTTTTAGCCTAACCTATAGCCTTTTAGACCTATAGCCTTTTAGCCTAACCTATCGCCTTTTAGCCTAACCTATCGCCTTTTAGCCTAACCTATAGCCTTTTAGCCTAACCTATAGCCTTTTAGCCTAACCTATCGCCTTTTAGACCTATAGCCTTTTAGCCTAACCTATAGCCTTTTAGCCTAACCTATAGCCTTTTAGCCTAACCTATCGCCTTTTAGCCTAACCTATCGCCTTTTAGCCTAACCTATAGCCTTTTAACCTAACCTATAGCCTTTTAGCCTAACCTAACCTATAGCCTTTTAGCCTAACCTATAGCCTTTTAGACCTATAGCCTTTTAGCCTAACCTATCGCCTTTTAGCCTAACCTATAGGCTAAAATATAGGACCTCATTATTGGCACCAAGGAGCTAGGACCTCATTATTGACACCACGGAGCTAGGACCTCATTATTGGCACCACGGAGCTAAGACCTCATTATTGGCACCACGGAACTAGGACCTCATTATTGGCACCACGGAACTAGGACCTAATTATTGGCACCACGGAACTAGGACCTAATTATTGGCACCACGGAACTAGGACCTAATTATTGGCACCACGGAGCTAAGACCGAGCTATTGGCACCACGGAGCGAGGGCCTAATTATTGGCACCACGGAGCTAGGACCTAATTATTGGCACCACGGAGCTAGGACCTAATTATTGGCACCACGGAGCTAGGACCTAATTATTGGCACCACAGAGCTAGGACATAATTATTGGCACCACAGAGCTAAGATCGAGCTATTGGCACCACGGAGCTAAGACCGAATTATTGGCACCACAGAGCTAGGACATAATTATTGGCACCACAGAGCTAAGATCGAGCTATTGGCACCACGGAGCTAAGACCTAGTTATTGGCACCACAGAGCTAAGACCGAGCTATTGGCGCTACAGAGCTAAGACCTAATTATTGGCACCACGGAACTAGGACTTGCACAGCCTTTGGCCAAGATAACTGGAGACAAAAGCTTATTGTAAACCATCAATGAGCTTGCAGTCTGTTTTGCGTGCTCAGAGCACGGTAGCAAAGATTTTTTCTAAGCCAAGATAGACCACAGCCTGTCGTTTCTAATGGGAGAAAATTAATCATAGTGGGTAGAACAAACAAGGAGGTAGAGCTGGGTGAGATCCTATTGGCGTGTTCTAGCATGTATTTGCATATTTCCATTTGGGAACGCCTACTCTGTGAAGTGGGCGTGTACAATAACTCAATTCACCTTTGAACTCCTTCTAAACAACACCATTTAAAAAATAAATAAAAAACATTAGCAAAGGGTGAAGTCTACAATACACAGGCCACTCTTAACAGTTCTATAACTCTAATGGAGATCAAATGTTTCATAGATGAAAAAAAAATGAGCAGAATACCAGGCAAAATGCTTTAATAAGAGCAGTGTGATGCTGAAGATTGTGCCAAGTTGCAGCAAAAGCTCACTGATGGCTACAAGAAGCATTTGTCTGCAGTTATTTCAGCCAAAGTTTGTTTAACCAAGTACTAGATTAGCGGTACCAAAAATAAAATTGCTTCTGAAAATGTTGAAAATACAATAACGGTTTTTTTTTTTTTTTAATTTTAATTATTTATTATTATTTTTAAATTATTGTAAACTTATTTTAGAAGAAAAACAGGGAATTATCTGAGAAAAGTGTCAAGATGCCAATATATCTGTCCAGCCCTGTACATGACATATCACGCTCACCTCTTGCCTACAGAGCTACCATCCATCTCGCTGGTGGAGGTCACCTCATTGCAGGCCAGCTTCTGGGGCTCCGCCTCCAGTGTGTCTGGGGCTGGGGGTGAGACAGCAGGCTGTGGCCGGGGGCAGATGTCCACGTCTCCATCCTCTGGACCCGAGGTGTCAATGGTGACCACCTCACCTGGAGCTGCCTGGGGGAGCACGACCATCTCCAGAGAGGAGTCGGAGTCCTCCTGCCTCTCCTTGGGTCTCGTCGTGGCTGGAGACCCCGGTGGTCCTGGACGCTCTCCCCTGTCCTCTGATGTTCCGGGCGGGCTGGACGTGGAGGAGGATGTGGTGACCTGGGGCCGGCATCCGCCGTTGGGTTTCCTGCGGGTTCCGACGAGTCTGACAGGTCGGGAGAAGGTAGTCTCCGCTTCCAGTTCTGTGTCGCTGTTGTCAAGCTGTTGCTCCTCCCCCTTGGCCTTCCTCAGCACCCTCTTCTTCTTCAACTTCCTCACACGCTTTATGGTCTTCACCTCCGCCTGAGGCGGCACGTTGGACGGAGCGAGGGACAGAGGAAGGACGGGGGAGGTTTCTAGGTCCTGGATCCCAGCTCTGGAGCTCTTGCGGCTGGATGGGCCTGACAGTGGGGCTGGGTGGGGCTTGAAGTTACCCCTGTCTGCTGTGGTAACCTGAACACCCCTCTCTCCCGACTGGACCGGGCCTGGTGAACCTGCCGAGGGGTCCTTCCATTCTACACATGCTCCTACAGGTAGACTGCTGCCCTCTTGAGAGAGCTCTCTGCTGACTCGCTGACGCTCAGACTTCCTCCCTCGGACCGGTTGGCAGCTGGAGGCACAATCTAAGAAAAAAAGAGAGAACGAGAGAAATGGCTAAATTAAATTCAGGCCATTTCTGAGTGAATGTTTACCAGTGTGTGTGTGTGTGTGGTGACAGGCCATACCTGCGTGAGGGGCTGTAGGGATGGGCGTGGGCTCTGGCGTGGTGCTGTGAGAGCCGTGGTGAACGGTCACTGCTCTCTCCACATCCTCCGTCTTAGTGGTCACCCTACCAGGGGACAGGGGCTCCTGCTTGATAACTACTGACTGTGTGATAGGCTGGGGGTGGGTCTGGTGGCTAGGGGACAGGGAGGGGGGCGTGGAGCAGGGGGGGAGGTAGAGGGGAACCTGGTTGGGACTGACGACAGGGGGTTCTGTTAGAGGCGACAGCAGGGACATCTCTAAAGGCATCTCCTCTTCACAGCTCTTCACTCTGGGCAGGGAAAGGCTCTCAACACCACCTGAGACACACACCAAGAGTCAAAACAGAACATATTAAAAGCCGTATTTTAAGACAGTACAAAAAAGGTTCATACATGCTTATAACAAGTTACCCATATTTCAGATAGTGAGAAAAGACAAGATGTCACATCCACACCAGACTTATTAAAAAAAAAAAAGAAGAGAGTGCTCATTTAGTTGACACAAAATCATCAGTTTAAAGCCTTGGTTTACCTTGTATCCCTTGAAGCAACTCAATACGCTTCCTTCTGAGAGTACTCATCTCCATGGAAACCTGAGAGACCATCAAAACAATAACATGATGTCAGACCCAAGACGTTTGGATGGGTTAAGTTCCTTATTATATCATGTTGTCATCGTGGACTTCTGGGTAATTTCTGTCTGGGGTTCTACAGCTGTACCTTCCTCTTTCTTTACCACATGATGGGGGACACACACACACTGACAAGGACTTCCTGGTTGTCCCCAACAGCTCATACCACATGATGGGGGACACACACAGTGACAAGGACTTCCTGGTTGTCCCCAACAGCTCACACCACATGATGGGGGACACACACAGTGACAAGGACTTCCTGGTTGTCCCCAACAGCTCACACCACATGATGGGGGACACACAGTGACAAGGACTTCCTGGTTGTCCCCAACAGCTCATACCACATGATGGGGGACACACACAGTGACAAGGACTTCCTGGTTGTCCCCAACAGCTCATACCACATGATGGGGGACAGTGACAAGGACTTCCTGGTTGTCCCCAACAGCTCATACCACATGATGGGGGACACACAGTGACAAGAACTTCCTGGTTGTCCCCAACAGCTCACACCACATGATGGGGGACACACACAGTGACAAGGACTTCCTGGTTGTCCCCAACAGCTCATACCACATGATGGGGGACACACACTGACAAGGACTTCCTGGTTGTCCCCAACAGCTCATACCACATGATGGGGGACACACACAGTGACAAGGACTTCCTGGTTGTCCCCAACAGCTCATACCACATGATGGGACACAGTGACAAGGACTTCCTGGTTGTCCCCAACAGCTCATACCACATGATGGGGGACACACACAGTGACAAGGACTTCCTGGTTGTCCCCAACAGCTCACACCACATGATGGGACACAGTGACAAGGACTTCCTGGTTGTCCCCAACAGCTCATACCACATGATGGGGGACACACACAGTGACAAGGACTTCCTGGTTGTCCCCAACAGCTCACACCACATGATGGGGGACACACACTGACAAGGACTTCCTGGTTGTCCCCAACAGCTCATACCACATGATGGGGGACACACACAGTGACAAGGACTTCCTGGTTGTCCCCAACAGCTCATACCACATGATGGGGGACACACACAGTGACAAGGACTTCCTGGTTGTCTCCAACAGCTCATACCACATGATGGGGGACACACACAGTGACAAGGACTTCCTGGTTGTCCCCAACAGCTCATACCACATGATGGGGGACACACAGTGACAAGGACTTCCTGATTGTCCCCAACAGCTCATACCACATGATGGGACACACACACAGTGACAAGGACTTCCTGGTTGTCCCCAACAGCTCATACCACATGATGGGGGACACACAGTGACAAGGACTTCCAGGTTGTCCCCAACAGCTCATACCACATGATGGGGGACACACACTGACAAGGACTTCCTGGTTGTCCCCAACAGCTCACACCACATGATGGGACACAGTGACAAGGACTTCCTGGTTGTCCCCAACAGCTCATACCACATGATGGGGGACACACAGTGACAAGGACTTCCAGGTTGTCCCCAACAGCTCATACCACATGATGGGGGACACACACTGACAAGGACTTCCTGGTTGTCCCCAACAGCTCACACCACATGATGGGACACAGTGACAAGGACTTCCTGGTTGTCCCCAACAGCTCATACCACATGATGGGACACACACACAGTGACAAGGACTTCCTGGTTGTCCCCAACAGCTCATACCACATGATGGGACACACACACTGACAAGGACTTCCTGGTTGTCCCCAACAGCTCATACCACATGATGGGGGACACACACAGTGACAAGGACTTCCTGGTTGTCCCCAACAGCTCATACCACATGATGGGGGACACACACAGTGACAAGGACTTCCTGGTTGTCCCCAACAGCTCATACCACATGATGGGGGACACACACAGTGACAAGGACTTCCTGGTTGTCCCCAACAGCTCATACCACATGATGGGGGACACACAGTGACAAGGACTTCCTGGTTGTCCCCAACAGCTCATACCACATGATGGGGGACACACACTGACAAGGACTTCCTGGTTGTCCCCAACAGCTCACACCACATGATGGGACACACAGTGACAAGAACTTCCTGGTTGTCCCCAACAGCTCACACCACATGATGGGGGACACACAGTGACAAGGACTTCCTGGTTGTCCCCAACAGCTCACACCACATGATGGGGGACACAGTGACAAGGACTTCCTGGTTGTCCTCAACAGCTCACACCACATGATGGGGACACACACTGACAAGGACTTCCTGGTTGTCCCCAACAGCTCATACCACATGATGGGGGACACACACTGACAAGGACTTCCTGGTTGTCACTCAGGGATTAAGAATGTCACATTTGAACTGAAATGAATGTAATCTGACAGTACCAGTGTAGGCTGGGAGGTGTAGTACCTGCTGTTTGACCACTAGGAGGCGCTGGACCTCCATGTAGGCAGCCTGTAGTGCAGCCCTGGCCTGGATCAGGCTGTTGTCGACCCCTTGTAGAGACCGGCTCAGATCCTCCTCTCTCAGAGACACAGCAAGGAGATGGTCCACCTGTAGACGCTCTGAAGGACAATAAAATGATGGTTTACTGAGTGACGAACGAGTACCTGGCCTGAACAGTGACCATCTCAGACAGCATCACATCTAGTATTATAGAAACAGTTACTACAGTAACAGGATGTTCACCAGTGTCCTGCTGTCCTAGAGGGGTTACTATAGTAACAGTTACTACAGTAACAGGATGTTCACCAGTGTCCTGCTGTCCTAGAGGGGTTACCATAGTAACAGTTACTACAGTAACAGGATGTTCACCTTTTTTGGACTTGACCTTCATTCTTTTACTCTTCCTCTCTGAATGAGGGATTTCAGGACATGCAATGTCCCCAACTGCACGTCGTTTCATCCTGGCTCCCTGCGTGTCGGTCTGCTCCGTCCCCGAGCTGCTGTCCCCTATCACGGAGTCAGGTCTCGGCTCGACCCCTGGGGGCCCCTCTGGTAGTGGCCCCTGTACTTCTCTCTGTGCTCCGTCTTCACACGGTGTCGCCTCCATTTTAGGCTGCTGGGGGTCTCTGAAGGACGAGGAGCTTTGCTGGTCTGAGCTGCATCTCACTTCCCTTCCAGCCCCATCTCCGGGTGCCCTCTCTCCTGGCATCGCCTGACCAGGGGTCTGACCCCCGAAGAGAGAGGAGAGGTTGGCGGTCGAGCGGTCTGGAGCCACGCTACTCTCCGAGAGGCTGCGTTTGCGAGGAGTCACTGGGGCGAAGGCGGGTCCAGAGTCTCCGAGGCCGAAGAGGGTCTCCCACTGAAATCCCTCAGCCAGAGGAATGTCTTCCCCCTCCTGGTCACAGGACACCATCTCGATACCAAACCTGATAAGACGAGACAGGATACATCTCATGTTCAGTCATCCATTACCACCAACTCCACATACATGTAAACATGACTGACAGGACACATGTACTTTTTAAAAAAGGTCCCCAAGTGCTTTTGTCATTGTCAAGCCAAACTATTTTTTGGGGGGCATTATGGATTCCATAAGAGATGAGAAACAGACTGGCACCTAGCCTACTGTTAAAAGGCAAGGGGCTGTAGACTCAGTGGCCAGTTTATTAGGTACACCATCTAGTACCGGCTCCGACTCCACCATTTGCCTCCAGAACATCTGGAATTATTTGAGGCATGGAACACATTGCTCAATTGGTATCAAGGGGACTTAACGTGTGCCAGGAATAACATTCCCCACACCGTTACACCACCAGCCAGTACCGTTGACACCAGGCAGGATGGACTGTTAGGAGGGGAACCCGGTAGTCTGCCCCTTCAGTGACCAACGAGTTGTGCTTTCTGCGATGTCGTTCTGCGTTATTAGTGGTCTGTTTGTGGGCCGCCTGATTGGCTTGTACCGTTCTGGCCGTTCTCCTCGGACATTTCTCGTCAACGAGAGAGGACTTCCTGTTCCTGTTTCCTGTCGTTCTGCCCCTGAACAGGCAGTTTAACCCACTGTTCCTAGGCCGTCATTGAAAATAAGAATTTGTTCTTAACTGACTTGCCTAGTTAAATAAAAAGGTAAAATAAATAAATAAATAAAAACGAGCTGTTTTCACCCACAGGACTGCAGCTGACCGGATGTTGTTGTTTTTGTTTTCGCTCAGTCGTTCTCGATAAACCGTGCGTGATATGAGATACTGGATCTGACCCGCCTGGTACTGTCGATCCTACCGCGCCGAACGTCGCTTTGGTCACTCGTTCTGCCCATTCTAATGTTCAATCCAACAGTAACTGAATGCCTCGATGCCTGCTTTATATTGCAAGCCACGGCCACGAGACTCACTGTCTGTAGGAGCAAACTATTTCTGTGAAACGGGGTGGTGTACCTAATAAACTGGCCACTGAGTGCATGTACCAAGCATCAGAATAGCAGAGCTAATCTAGGATCAGGTACCCCATTATCTCTATAATTACTATACCAATCATTAGGAACACCTTCCTAGTATTGAGTTGCACCCCCCCCCTTTGCCCTCAGAACAGCCTTAATTCGTCGGGGTGTGGACTCTACAAGGTGTCGAAAGCGTTCCACAGGGATGCTGGCCCCATGTTGACTCCAATACTTCCCACAGCTGTGTCAAGTTGGCTGGATGTCCTTTGGGTGGTGGACCATTCTTGATACACACAGGAAACTGTTGAGTGTGAAAAACCCAGCAGCGTTTCAGTTCTTGACACAAACCGGTGCGGCCTGGCACCTACTACCATAACCCGTTTAAAGGCACAAATATTTTGTCTTCCCCATTCACCCTCTGAGTGACACACATACAGAATCCATGTCTCAATTGTCTCAAGGTTCAAAAAGCCTACTTCAACCTGTCTCCTCCCCTTCATCTACACTGATTAAAGTGAATTTAACAAGTGACATCAATAAGGGATCATAGCTTTCACCTGGATTCACCCGGTCAGTCTACGTCATGGAAAGAGCTCAGTGTATATTACCATCTAAAAGGTAAAACTGATCCTAGAGCAGAACTCCCACACCGAGATGCTGCAGGTAATTGTCCAGATTACCGCTCACCTGGGCATGCCTTTCCCCTGCTGCTGCTTCTTCCTGTGGACTTCCTGGTACACCTGGTCCCAGTTGACACAGCGTCGTGACCCCGACGAACTGATGAGCTGTCTTAACGTTGGCTTCAGCCCCAAATCCTTCTCCGCATCCCCTCTCCTCGTCCCGCTCACGTTCCTAATCCGCCGGGCTATGTTCAGATTGGGCTCGTGGCTGCCGCTCTTGGTCTTGGAGCCGATGTGTCGGGTGAGGTCCCTCTTTAGGCCGAGGGGCAGGGTGGGTTTGGTCTGGGTGGAGCCTGAGGAGGGGTCAGAGGTCGTGTGGAGGTCAAGGTTAGGATCGATGGTTCTCAAGGGGTCACTGTCTGACCATAGACCTGCGTCTGCTACTTCCATGGCCTCCTCTCCAGCCACCAGGCCCCTCGCCTCCTCCCTCTCCCCCATCGCCTCCTCCCTGGGAGAGAGAGAGAGCACAGCCCCCTCTGGGGACTCCATGGTGGAAGTGCTGACCTGGACAGACTGAACAGACAGGTGGTTGTCTGAGGGAGACGTCACAAACTCCATCATGGTCTCTAAAGGCTCAGTAGCAGCAGCTCTGTCCTCAGCTGGGTTAGCTCTGCTGCTAGCTCTGTCCTCAGCTGGGTTAGCTCTGCTGCTAGCTCTGCCCTCAGCTGGGTTAGCTCTGCTGCTAGCTCTGTCCTCAGCTGGGTTAGCTCTGCTGCTAGCTCTGCCCTCAGCTGGGTTAGCTCTGCTGCTAGCTCTGCCCTCAGCTGGGGTTAGCTCTGCCCTCAGCTGCTCTGCTGCTAGCTCTGCCCTCAGCTGGGTTAGCTCTGCTGCTAGCTCTGCCCTCAGCTGGGTTAGCTCTGCTGCTAGCTCTGCCCTCAGCTGGGTTAGCTCTGCTGCTAGCTCTGCCCTCAGCTGGGTTAGCTCTGCTGCTAGCTCTGCCCTCAGCTGGGTTAGCTCTGCTGCTAGCTCTGTCCTCAGCTGGGTTAGCTCTGCTGCTAGCTCTGGTCTGTCTAGACGACTTCCCTCTCTTCTGTCTGTTGTCGTCTGCGACCGTAACGCCAGCGGAGCTCTCCACCTGTTGTTGTTCCTCGATGTGTAGCACCATCTTCCTCTCCTTTTTCTCCATCCTATGGTCGTTGGACACTGCTTTCTGTCCCTCGGTCCTGTGGTTAACAGCAGACAGCTCCACGGAGATCCTCTTGTCTAGCAGCGTCTCCTTGGCTCTCCTCAGCATCTCGGTCAGCAGCTGCTCCTGGTCCTGCTGGGGGGATTTTGATCCCTGCCTCCTCCCCAAATCCTGGCTTCTGTGTCTGGACAACCTAGGCTGGTCCGAGTCCTGGCTGGAGGCTCGGCTCAGCTGGGTCCTGGGGGTGGTAGAGGGGCTAGGGCTGGAGGCCCTACTGAGGTGGGTCTTGGGGCTGGGGGTTAGATTGAAGGTGGGGCTGGAGGCCCTACTGAGGTGGGTCTTGGGGCTGGGGGTTAGATTGAAGGTGGGGCTGGAGGCCCTACTGAGGTGGGTCTTGGGGCTGGAAGTTAGGGTGGGGCTGGGGCTGGAGGCCCTACTGAGGTGGGTCTTGGGGCTGGAAGTTAGGTTGAGGGTGGGGCTAGAGGCCCTACTGAGGTGGGTCTTGGGGCTGGAAGTTAGGTTGAGGGTGGGGCTGGAGGCCCTACTGAGGTGGGTCTTGGGGCTGGAAGTTAGGTTGAGGGTGGGGCTGGAGGCCCTACTGAGGTGGGTCTTGGGGCTGGAAGTTAGGTTGAGGGTGGGGCTAGAGGCCCTACCCAGGTGGGTCTTGAGGCTGGTAGTCGAAGAGGAGGACAGGCCTTTCTCAAGGCACTCTGATGGTTTAGCTGCCCTCCGTCTGGTGGAGGTGGACCCAGAGGAAGATGAGGAGGTTTGTCTGTCTGTCCTCAAACTATTGCTGTTATCACTGCTACTGATCCTTGTAGAGATGTCTCTAAGCTTCCTGGGTTCCCTCCCTTCTACACTATGATCAGGAGACCTCTGCTGCTGGGCTGCTCTCTGCTGGCCTGCTCGCAGGTCCTGTCTGGACTGAGTCGGCTTCAGACCAGAGGAGCGGTGGAGGTCCAGCGTTATGTCACGTCTGGGTCTCGGATCCACATCTCTGCCCTGGCCCAAGGGGGTCTGGGGGGTCTGGAAGGTTGGGGGAGGAGGAGGACCCTTTGGGTGCTTCTCTGAGGGGTGAGGATGAGGGTGGGTCTCCTTATGGGACGGATAAGGGGACCAGCGACAGGCCTTGTCGAGTTTAGGATTACTACCGAACGCCTTGGGCCCCATGCCACTTTTACGATCGTGTTCTGCTCCACCGGCTGGCCCTTCCTGGGCCATGTTCTGGTGTCCACCCTTCCGGCCGTCATCTTGCGGTTCGAAGTGAGCGTATCTGTGTAGCTGGTCGAAGGACCCGACCGGATCCAGCTGGTCGCTGGTGAAGTCCATCCTGTGAAGAGACTCCGTGCTGCTCGGCCCTTCCGTCATGACACGGTCAGCGAGCACACCAGGAAGTCCGTGACCCCTTCTGCTGCTGCTGCCGTATAGACCGGTAGCACCTCCTCCTCCGCTGTTCCGCTGCCAGGGTTCCCTCCCTCCGCTCTGCTGCTGTGCTGGGGGATGGAGATACTCCTCCTGCTGCCATCTCTTATTGGTTCCCTCCCTGCTGTGCAGGCTACCACTGCCTCTCTGTCCGGCGCTCCACTTGTAGACGTTGGGTGGTTCCTGGGCGTGCCAGGTGGCACTGCGGCCCTGTTTCCTGTCGTACCAGTTGAACCTGATGTCCTCCTGGGTCTCCCAGGGACCTCGACAACCGGCGGGGGTAGAGCTGCAGTCCCAGCCCCCTTGCTCCTGCCAGGCGGGCTCCTTGCATTTTCGAGGTGGTGGTGGTGGTGGTGGTGTTGGAAGGGTTTTGTTGGGGTATCTCCAGTCCCACAACGCCCCCTTCTGGCAGAAGTACTGCCGTGCGTCACTCCACTTCTGGATCTGTTGTTGCCGTTTCCTACTCTCCTCTTCCTCTCTCCTCTGCGCCTCCTCCTCTCTGGCACGCTTTGCTGCAGCCTCCTCCTCCCTCCTGGAGACATGAGAGAAAACACACGTGTCAAAGCCACTCACAGCTCCCGTTCATCTGACTGGCGTGCACTTTTACACTGCAGTTCTACCGTCTGTCCTGAATCAGACCTAGTCTACGGACCCTTCATGATATAACCGACTGTAACATCCTTCATAGACCTAGTCTATGGAGCCTTCATGATATAACCGACTAACAGCCTTCATAGACCTAGTCTACGGAGCCTTCACGATATAACCGACTGTAACATCTTTCATATATAACCTACTGTAACATCCTTCATAGACCTAGTCTATGGAGCCTTCATGATATAACCGACTGTACCATCCTTCATAGACCTAGTCTACGGAGCCTTCACGATATAACCGACTAACATCCTTCATAGACCTAGTCTATGGAGCCTTCATATATAACCTACTGTAACATCCTTCATAGACCTAGTCTATGGAGCCTTCATGATATAACCGACTGTAACAGCCTTCATAGACCTAGTCTACGGAGCCTTCATGATATAACCGACTAACATCCTTCATAGACCTAGTCTACGGAGCCTTCATGATATAACAGACTGTACCATCCTTCATATATAACCTACTGTAACATCCTTCATAGACCTAGTCTACGGAGCCTTCATGATATAACCTACTGTAACATCCTTCATAGACCTAGTCTACGGAGCCTTCATGATATAACCTACTGTAACAGCCTTCATAGACCTAGTCTACGGAGCCTTCATGATATAACCTACTGTAACAGCCTTCATAGACCTAGTCTACGGAGCCTTCATGATATAACCGACTGTAACATCCTTCATAGACCTAGTCTACGGAGCCTTCATGATATAACCTACTGTAACATCCTTCATAGACCTAGTCTACGGAGCCTTCATTATATAACTACACACCACAAGCTACTCATTTATTCGACTACACACAAGAAAATATTCTATTAATCTGACTACACACAACAAGCTATTCTATTAATCTGACTACACACAACAAACTATTCTATTAATCTGACTACACAACAAACTATTCTATTAATCTGACTACACACCACAAGCTATTCTATTAATCTGACTACACACCACAAGCTATTCTATTAATCTGACTACACACCACAAGCTATTCTATTAATCTGACTACACACCACAAGCTATTCTATTAATCTGACTACACATCAAACTATTCTATTAATCTGACTACACACCACAAACTATTCTATTAATCTGACTACACACCACAAGTTATTCTATTAATCTGACTACACACAACAAGCTATTCTATTAATCTGACTACACAACACAAACTATTCTATTAATCTGACTACACACCACAAGCTATTCTATTAATCTGACTACACACCACAAGCTATTCTATTAATCTGACTACACACCACAAACTATTCTATTAATCTGACTACACACCACAAGCTATTCTATTAATCTGACTACACATCAAACTATTCTATTAATCTGACTACACACCACAAGCTATTCTATTAATCTGATTACACACCACAAGCTATTCTATTAATCTGACTACACACACCACAAACTATTCTATTAATCTGACTACACAAGCTATTCTATTAATCTGACTACACATCAAACTATTCTATTAATCTGACTACACACCACAAGCTATTCTATTAATCTGATTACACACCACAAGCTATTCTATTAATCTGACTACACACCACAAACTATTCTATTAATCTGACTACACACAACAAGCTATTCTATTAATCTGACTACACACCACAAACTATTCTATTAATCTGACTACACACCACAAACTATTCTATTAATCTGACTACACACCACACGCTATTCTATTAATCTGACTACACACCACAAACTATTCTATTAATCTGACTACACAACACAAACCATTCTATTAATTTGACTACACACCACAAGCTATTCTATTAATCTGACTACACACCACAAGCTATTCTATTAATCTGACTACACACCACAAGCTATTCTATTAATCTGACTACACACAACAAGCTATTCTATTAATCTGACTACACACCACAAACTATCCTATTAATCTGACTACACACCACAAACTATTCTATTAATCTGACTACACACCACAAACTATTCTATTAATCTGACTACACACCACACGCTATTCTATTAATCTGACTACACACCACAAACTATTCTATTAATCTGACTACACAACACAAACCATTCTATTAATCTGACTACACACCACAAGCTATTCTATTAATCTGACTACACACCACAAACTATTCTATTAATCTGACTACACACCACAAGCTATTCTATTAATCTGACTACACACCACAAACTATTCTATTAATCTGACTACACACCACAAACTATTCTATTAATCTGACTACACAACACAAACTATTCTATTAATCTGACTACACACCACAAACTATTCTATTAATCTGACTACACACCACAAGCTATTCTATTAATCTGACTACACACCACAAGCTATTCAATTAATCTGACTACACAACACAAACTATTCTATTAATCTGACTACACAACACAAACTATTCTATTAATCTGACTACACAACAAGCTATTCTATTAATCTGACTACACACCACAAACTATTCTATTAATCTGACTACACACCACAAGCTATTCTATTAATCTGACTACACACCACAAACTATTCTATTAATCTGACTACACACCACAAGCTATTCTATTAATCTGACTACACAACAAACTATTCTATTAATCTGACTACACACCACAAACTATTCTATTAATCTGACTACACACCACAAGCTATTCTATTAATCTGACTACACAACAAACTATTCTATTAATCTGACTACACATCAAACTATTCTATTAATCTGACTACACACCACAAACTATTCTATTAATCTGACTACACACCACAAACTATTCTATTAATCTGACTACACACCACAAGCTATTCTATTAATCTGACTACACAACAAACTATTCTATTAATCTGACTACACACAACACAAACCATTCTATTAATCTGACTACACACAACAAACTATTCTATTAATCTGACTACACACAACACAAACCATTCTATTAATCTGACTACACACAACAAGCTATTCTATTAATCTGACTACACACAACAAGCTATTCTATTAATCTGACTACACACAACAAGCTATTCTATTAATCTGACTACACAACAAGCTATTCTATTAATCTGACTACACACAACACAAACCATTCTATTAATCTGACTACACACAACAAACTATTCTATTAATCTGACTACACACCACAAGCTATTCTATTAATCTGACTACACACCACAAACTATTCTATTAATCTGACTACACACCACAAGCTATTCTATTAATCTGACTACACAACAAACTATTCTATTAATCTGACTACACACCACAAACTATTCTATTAATCTGACTACACACAACAAGCTATTCTATTAATCTGACTACACACAACAAGCTATTCTATTAATCTGACTACACACAACAAGCTATTCTATTAATCTGACTACACACCACAAACTATTCTATTAATCTGACTACACAACAAGCTATTCTATTAATCTGACTACACACAACACAAACCATTCTATTAATCTGACTACACACAACAAACTATTCTATTAATCTGACTACACACCACAAGCTATTCTATTAATCTGACTACACACCACAAACTATTCTATTAATCTGACTACACACCACAAGCTATTCTATTAATCTGACTACACAACAAACTATTCTATTAATCTGACTACACACCACAAACTATTCTATTAATCTGACTACACACCACAAGCTATTCTATTAATCTGACTACACAACAAACTATTCTATTAATCTGACTACACATCAAACTATTCTATTAATCTGACTACACACCACAAACTATTCTATTAATCTGACTACACACCACAAGCTATTCTATTAATCCGACTACACACCACAAGCTATTCTATTAATCTGACTACACACAACACAAACCATTCTATTAATCTGACTACACACAACAAACCATTCTATTAATCTGACTACACACAACAAGCTATTCTATTAATCTGACTACACACAACAAGCTATTCTATTAATCTGACTACACACAACAAGCTATTCTATTAATCTGACTACACACCACAAGCTATTCTATTAATCTGACTACACACCACAAACTATTCTATTAATCTGACTACACAACAAACTATTCTATTAATCTGACTACACACAACACAAACCATTCTATTAATCTGACTACACACCACAAACTATTCTATTAATCTGACTACACACCACAAGCTATTCTATTAATCTGACTACACACAACAAGCTATTCTATTAATCTGACTACACACCACAAACTATCCTATTAATCTGACTACACACCACAAACTATTCTATTAATCTGACTACACACCAAAAACATATTATTGTGTGCATGTAACCATACAAATCGTGACATTTGAAAGTCTGCCTAGCAACAATATCCATTTCCCCCAGTGGTCTGCTGAGTTTTGGCACGACCCTCCTTGTGCCCCTGGGGTTGCATTCCAAACAGCACCCTACTTCCTTTGACCAGGTTCCAGTGCACTATAAAGAATAACGTGGCATTTGGGACAGGCTCCTGCCCAGAGTGTTAAAACTCCACGAGGTCTGCGGCTGCGGCCAGAAGGTATGTCATATGACACGGGGACAGGGACAGCTGCAAGCCCTCTGCTGGTGGTGACAATCACACACACACACACACACACACCCTACTGTTCTAGTTGGACAAGCCTCAAACATCCATCTTAAGACCCATCTCAGTTTCCACTGAAAGTGCTTCCTTTAATATAGGGCAGGGTTCCCAACTGGTGGCCCACGGCCCGATTTTGGCCCACGGGTGGTTTTATTTTAGTTTTCTGAGCCCCCAAAAAATGTAAAGAAGACTAAAAAACACCAGGAAACCAGCTCCAAGTGATTTGAATTTTGGAAATGTGTTTCCTAAGTATTCACACACATAATTAGCTTGTGGTGTGTGGTAGAGATACTCTCAATGATACTCTTAACCTGGCCTGATGACTCCTGGCTGTCCCCAGTCCACCTGGCCGTGCTGCTGCTCCAGTTTCAACTGTTCTGCCTGCGGCTATGGAACCCTGACCTGTTCACCGGACGTGCTACCTGTCCCAGACCTGCTGTTTTCAACTCTCTAGAGACAGCAGGAGTGGTAGAGATACGGTCAATGATCGGCTATGAACAGCCAACTGACATTTACTCCTGAGGTGCTGACTTCCTGCACCCTCGACAACCACTGTGATTATTATTATCTGACCCTGCTGGTCATCTATGAACATTTGACCTTCTTGGCCATGTTCTATTATAATCTCTACCCGGCACAGCCAGAAGAGGACTGGCCACCCCACATAGCCTGGTTCCTCTCTAGGTTTCTTCCTTGGTTTTGGCCTTTCTAGGGAGTTTTTCCTAGCCACCGTGCTTCTACACCTGCATTGCTTGCCGTTTGGGGTTTTAGGCTGGGTTTCTGTACAGCACTTTGAGATATCAGCTGATGTACGAAGGGCTATATAAATAAATTTGATAATTAGGAGACACACGTGATCATATACAAACGTAAGCAAGATATGAAATGATGTTTTAGTCAACTATTATATCCGTTTGGGATTCTCGCTGTCGATTTGGCAGTTGACTAATTAGGCTTTTTGTAATTATGTTCCGGAACCCCCCCCTCTCCATCCCACTCAATAATTAAGGTGATGATCCCTGACCTACGGCTTAGTCTTTCAATGCTATGTGGAAACTGTGCCACGTAATATTTAGGCCAGATATACAGGTCAATAACATGTAAGTCAGATATACAGGTCAAAGGTCAATACCATGTAGGTCAGATAAACAGGCCAAAGGTCAATGGAAGGCTGGTGTGTTTTCCAACTGAACATCCTACCACCACTATCTGTGACTCAGACCTCTCTTCAGAAAGATTAAGCCTGTGGTCCTGGCAGGCCGTGATCCTGGCAGGCCGTGATCCTGGCAGGCCGTGATCCTGGCAGCAGACCGTGATCCTGGCAGACCGTGATCCTGGCAGACCGTGATCCTGGCAGACCGTGATCCTGGCAGACAGTGATCCTGGCAGACAGTGATCCTGGCAGACAGTGATCCTGGCAGCCCGTGAACCTGGCAGACAGTGGCTGCAGAGTTTCTGGTGCAATGCAGATACTGAGTGACACAGCATACATTCTTATAGGTAGCATTGAGTGCTATTATTATCTATCAATATTATCAATATCGAAAATGATCACATCATTATAATCAGATATCATTATCATCCATTACTAAGTTGAGAGGCCCCAAAACCAACTATATATGTTCCACTCCTATACATGAGGACAGTGAGAGGATGGATTCCCACTGCTATACATGAGGACAGTGAGAGGACGGTGTCCCACTCCTATACATGAGGACAGTGAGAGGACGGTGTCCCACTCCTATACATGAGGCCAGTGAGAGGACGGTGTCCCACTCCTATACATGAGGCCAGTGAGAGGACGGTGTCCCACTCCTATACATGAGGCCAGTGAGAGGACGGTGTCCCACTCCTATACATGAGGCCAGTGAGAGGATGGATTCCCACTCCTATACATGAGGCCAGTGAGAGGATGGATTCCCACTCCTATACATGAGGACAGTGAGAGGATGGATTCCCACTCCTATACATGAGGACAGTGAGAGGATGGATTCCCACTCCTATACATGAGGACAGTGAGAGGACGGTGTCCCACTCCTATACATGAGGACAGTGAGAGGACGGTGTCCCACTCCTATACATAAGGACAGTGAGAGGATGGATTCCCACTCCTATACATGAGGCCAGTGAGAGGATGGATTCCCACTGCTATACATGAGGACAGTGAGAGGACGGTGTCCCACTCCTATACATGAGGACAGTGAGAGGATGGATTCCCACTCCTATACATGAGGATGGATTCCCACTCCTATACATGAGGACAGTGAGAGGATGGATTCCCACTGCTATACATGAGGACAGTGAGAGGACGGTGTCCCACTCCTATACATGAGGACAGTGAGAGGACGGTGTCCCACTCCTATACATGAGGCCAGTGAGAGGATGGATTCCCACTCCTATACATGAGGACAGTGAGAGGATGGATTCCCACTCCTATACATGAGGACAGTGAGAGGATGGATTCCCACTCCTATACATGAGGACAGTGAGAGGATGGATTCCCACTCCTATACATGAGGATGGATTCCCACTCCTATACATGAGGACAGTGAGAGGACGGTGTCCCACTCCTATACATGAGGACAGTGAGAGGACGGTGTCCCACTCCTATACATAAGGACAGTGAGAGGATGGATTCCCACTCCTATACATGAGGCCAGTGAGAGGATGGATTCCCACTGCTATACATGAGGACAGTGAGAGGACGGTGTCCCACTCCTATACATGAGGACAGTGAGAGGACGGTGTCCCACTCCTATACATGAGGCCAGTGAGAGGATGGATTCCCACTCCTATACATGAGGACAGTGAGAGGACGGTGTCCCACTCCTATACATGAGGACAGTGAGAGGATGGATTCCCACTGCTATACATGAGGACAGTGAGAGGATGGATTCCCACTGCTATACATGAGGCCAGTGAGAGGACGGTGTCCCACTCCTATACATGAGGACAGTGAGAGGATGGTGTCCCACTCCTATACATGAGGACAGTGAGAGGACAGTGTCCCACTCCTATACATGAGGACAGTGAGAGGACAGTGTTCCACTCCTATACATGAGGACAGTGAGAGGATGGATTCCCACTGCTATACATGAGGACAGTGAGAGGACGGTGTCCCACTCCTATACATGAGGACAGTGAGAGGACAGTGTTCCACTCCTATACATGAGGACAGTGAGAGGATGGATTCCCACTGCTATACATGAGGCCAGTGAGAGGACGGTGTCCCACTCCTATACATGAGGACAGTGAGAGGATGGATTCCCACTCCTATACATGAGGACAGTGAGAGGACGGTGTCCCACTCCTATACATGAGGACAGTGAGAGGATGGATTCCCACTGCTATACATGAGGCCGGTGAGAGGATGGTTTCTGTGAACACTCTTTCTAGAAGCCATAGAGGACATGATGTGGAATGTGATCAAGCTGGAGTGAGTGAGAGGGTGCTGTGACTGTAATGCTTTTTTTAGTATGTAACCCTGACACACGACCCCTCCCTCCCCCTCTCTCTCTCTCTGCCCTGGACTCCCTGAGACACGACCCCTCCCTCCCTCTCTCTCTCTCTCTGCCCTGGACTCCCTGACACACAACCCCTCCCTCTCTCGCTCTGCCCTGGACTCCCTGACACACGACCCCTCCCTCCCTCTCTCTCTCTCTGCCCTGGACTCCCTGACACACGACCCCTCCCTCCCTCTCTCTCTCTCTGCCCTGGACTCCCTGACACACGACCCCTCCCTCCCTCTCTCTCTCTCTCTCTGCCCTGGACTCCCTGACACACAACCCCTCCCTCCCTGACACACAACCCCTCCCTTCCCCAGCCCTGGGCTCTATGAGCAGCAGTATGGTTCACGTCACAGCTAAATGAGAAGAGTGACCCCAAAACCATGACACCTAATATGTGACTATACATGGTCCACTAGTCCAGACACACAGACCAAGCATCATGATAAACATTGTGATAATTAACATTACGATCAGACCATTGAGAGAAGTTCTCAGCTCTCGTTCTAAAGGGGGTTTCCCCAACCCAGGAACACACGTTCTCTATTCAAAAATCATCAAGAGTTTAGCAGACAGACAAACAAATACATGAGAGAAGAAGAAATTTAAAAAGCAACCCCCCCCCCCCCCCCCCCCTCTCTCTTACCTGATCACTTCCTTCCGGGTCTCGATCAGTTTGATCAGATCCTTGTCGAAGTACTCCTCTTCCTGGTCGTTCCCGGCACCCTCGCGTTCCGCCGTCTCCACGCGCTGCTTGTGCACCCTGCTGGATATGTGGTTGGCGTAGTCCGTTAGACTCACCACGGTCACCCGGCACACCGGGCACTCGTGGCCACAGTCCCTGGGGAGGGAAGGGGACAGCGGGCGCTCAATAACCCCCTCTGGCATGGTGATATGCGCTTCTAGTCACAACTGGTCTCCCTGTTCCGTCTGCAGAGCGCTTGGACAAAACCGGCGGCTCTGAGTTTAAGGAATTATTCAATAATTTTTTTTTAAAAGGAAAGGAGAGTACTCAACAACCCTTTTAAGATAAAAACACTCTTCCCGTTTCTTTTGTTCTTCAGAGATCAGGAGGCAAAATTACATATTATTTTCGGTCGTTTTAAGACTTAAAAAAAAAAGGAGTTAAGATCAGCTGGTTAAGTCTTCGTGAACATCTTCGAGGCTTCTAGTTGTTTTCCAGCGGGCCGGTGGCGGCAGTTTTGGCGGGGGATGGGAGGCTCGTGTGTCGTCGGGTAACATGGTAACATTTACCCCCACGATACACACAACACAGCCGTCCAGGCAGCTGACGGAGAACGGTCGAGCGGTGGCCGATGTGGAGACAGGCAGGGAGGGAGGGACGGCTGCCTCGGCCTAGCACGCTGCTGCTGTCATGGTGGTAGTCCGCTGTGCTCAGCCAGCCTCTCTCTATTTCTGCTATGCACCTCAGATAACAACCCCCCCCCCTCCTCCTCCGCTCCCACTTCATCCTACTGAATACCCAACTGTGGAGCTGCTTAGCCTGTGAACCAATCATGAGGCTGGTTGTAACCGGAGCCGTGGCCAAGTAACAGCTGTAGATAATTCACCACAGAAGTGTGCATCCAATATGGCACCCTAAAACGCTATATAGTGCACTAGTGTTGATCAGAGCCCTCTATAGGGAATAGGGTTCTATTTAGGACACCTACACAAACCTCTCCCCATGTAGAAGGGCTGAGAGGTACCGTGACTTCATTGGCTAGTGGGTCAAACCTCTCAGAAACTGTCACACTGACCTCTGCTCCCTGACATTCTGTTAACTCATTGATAAGGTTCGGGTGGGGGGGGGGGGTTGATTTAGAAGTGTACTGTTCTGTCTTGTGCAAAACTACAAAGGGCACAAGGACCCCCCCCCCCTCTCAAAAAAACAATGGATTCAATAATGTAATCAGTGAATCAATACTAGCTATATCTTTGCATATAGTCTCTCATCAAAATGTGTTTTTCATAGGTTTGCAATTCTCACTTGAGGGGTAGGGGGATAATGTCTGCATGTCCATTTTACTGACAATGACAAAGACGTTAATTCATTTTCAATAAAGGAACAATATTTTAAAGTCATAAGAAAGAGTTACATCTCAACTAGACTAGGAACTCATGATAATATAATACACTTATTTATCTTAGAACAACCAGAAATAACAAATGTTAAATTGTAACACATTCCCCTCTCCTTTCCCCTAGACGTTAGTTAAGAGCCTCTCCTTTCCCCTAGACGTTAGTGAAGAGCCTCTCCTTTCCCCTAGACGTTAGTTAAGAGCCTCTCCTTTCCCCAAGACGTTAGTTAAGAGCCTCTCCTTTCCCCTAGACGTTAGTTAAGAGCCTCTCCTTTCCCCTAGATGTTAGTTAACCTCCTTTCCCCTAGACGTTAGTTAAGAGCCTCTCCTTTCCCCTAGACGTTAGTTAAGAGCCTCTCCTTTCCCCTAGACGTTAGTTAAGAGCCTCTCCTTTCCCCTAGACGTTAGTTAAGAGCCTCTCCTTTCCCCTAGACGTTAGTTAAGAGCCTCTCCTTTCCCCTAGACGTTAGTTAAGAGCCTCTCCTTTCCCCTAGACGTTAGTTAAGAGCCTCTCCTTTCCCCTGCGGTCACATATTTCAGTAATCTCCTGGACAGTCACTTGAAATAGTTGCAGAGTGCCGACTGCGTCCCACATGACAACCCGTCTCCCATTTAGTGCACTTCTTTTGACCAAGGCCTAAAGGACTCTTGTCAAAAGTAGTGCACTATGTAGGGAATAGGGTGCCATTAGGGATTTACCCGCAATCCGTCGTTCCAGTCAGCTGGTCGTCAGTTGGTCAGGGCCTGTTGCTCCAGTCAGTTGGTCGGGGCCTGTTGCTCCAGTCAGCTGGTCGGGGCCTGTTGCTCCAGTCAGCTGGTCGGGGCCTGTTGCTCCAGTCAGCTGGTCGGGGCCTGTTGCTCCAGTCAGCTGGTCGGGGCCTGTTGCTCCAGTCAGTTGGTCATCAGTTGGTCGGTGCCTGTTGCTCCAGTCAGTTGGTCATCAGTTGGTCGGGGCCTGTTGCTCCAGTCAGTTGGTCATCAGTTGGTCGGGGCCTGTTGCTCCAGTCAGTCGGTCGGGGCCTGTTGCTCCAGTCAGTCGGTCGGGGCCTGTTGCTCCAGTCAGTCGGTCGGGGCCTGTTGCTCCAGTCAGTCGGTCGGGGCCTGTTGCTCCAGTCAGTCGGTCGGGGCCTGTTGCTCCAGTCAGTCGGTCGGGGCCTGTTGCTCCAGTCAGTCGGTCGGGGCCTGTTGCTCCAGTCAGTCGGTCGGGGCCTGTTGCTCCAGTCAGTCGGTCGGGGCCTGTTGCTCCAGTCAGTCGGTCGGGGCCTGTTGCTCCAGTCAGTCGGTCGGGGACTGTTGCTCCAGTCAGTCGGCCGGGGCCTGTTGCTCCAGTCAGTCGGCCGGGGCCTGTTGCTCCAGTCAGTCGGCCGGGGCCTGTTGCTCCAGTCAGTCGGTCGGGGCCTGTTGCTCCAGTCAGTCGGTCGGGGCCTGTTGCTCCAGTCAGTTGGTCATCAGTTGGTCGGGGCCTGTTGTTCCAGTCAGTTGGTCATCAGTTGGTCAGGGCCTGTTGCTCCAGTCAGTTGGTCGGGGCCTGTTGCTCCAGTCAGTTGGTCGGGGCCTGTTGCTCCAGTCAGTTGGTCATCAGTCGGTCGGGGCCTGTTGCCCCAGTCAGTTGGTCATCAGTTGGTCGAGGCCCGTTGCTCCAGTCAGTTGGTCATCAGTTGGTCGGGGCCTGTTGCTCCAGTCAGTTTGTCATCAGTTGGTCGGGGCCTGTTGCTCCAGTCA
Organism: Oncorhynchus nerka; assembly: GCF_034236695.1. NCBI lineage: Eukaryota > Metazoa > Chordata > Actinopteri > Salmoniformes > Salmonidae > Oncorhynchus > Oncorhynchus nerka. Next base: position 89,791,536 of record NC_088407.1, read on the forward strand.
GTTGGTCATCAGTTGGTCAGGGCCTGTTGCTCCAGTCAGTTGGTCATCAGTTGGTCAGGGCCTGTTGCTCCAGTCAGTTGGTCATCAGTTGGTCAGGGCCTGTTGCTCCAGTCAGTTGGTCGGGGCCCGTTGCTCCAGTCAGTTGGTCATCAGTTGGTCGTGGCCTGTTGCTCCAGTCAGTCGGTCGGGGCCTGTTGCTCCAGTCAGTCGGTCGGGGCCCGTTGCTCCAGTCAGTCGGTCGGGGCCCGTTGCTCCAGTCAGTCGGTCGGGGCCCGTTGCTCCAGTCAGTCGGTCGGGGCCCGTTGCTCCAGTCAGTTGGTCATCAGTTGGTCGAGGCCCGTTGCTCCAGTCAGTTGGTCATCAGTTGGTCGTGGCCTGTTGCTCCAGTCAGTTGGTCGGGGCCTGTTGCTCCAGTCAGTCGGTCGGGGCCCGTTGCTCCAGTCAGTCGGTCGGGGCCCGTTGCTCCAGTCAGTCGGTCGGGGCCCGTTGCTCCAGTCAGTCGGTCGAGGCCCGTTGCTCCAGTCAGTTGGTCATCAGTTGGTCGAGGCCCGTTGCTCCAGTCAGTTGGTCATCAGTTGGTCGTGGCCTGTTGCTCCAGACAGTTGGTCGGGGCCTGTTGCTCCAGTCAGTTGGTCGGGGCCTGTTGCTCCAGTCAGTCGGTCGGGGCCTGTTGCTCCAGTCAGTCGGTCGGGGCCTGTTGCTCCAGTCAGTCGGTCGGGGCCTGTTGCTCCAGTCAGTCGGTCGGGGCCTGTTGCTCCAGTCAGTCGGTCGGGGCCTGTTGCTCCAGTCAGTCGGTCGGGCCTGTTGCTCCAGTCAGTCGGTCGGGCCTGTTGCTCCAGTCAGTCGGTCGGGGCCTGTTGCTCCAGTCAGTCGGTCGGGGCCTGTTGCTCCAGTCAGTCGGTCGGGGCCTGTTGCTCCAGTCAGTCGGTCGGGGCCTGTTGCTCCAGTCAGTCGGTCGGGCCTGTTGCTCCAGTCAGTCGGTCGGGGCCTGTTGCTCCAGTCAGTCGGTCGGGGCCTGTTGCTCCAGTCAGTCGGTCGGGGCCTGTTGCTCCAGTCAGTCGGTCGGGGCCTGTTGCTCCAGTCAGTCGGTCGGGGCCTGTTGCTCCAGTCAGTCGGTCGGGGCCTGTTGCTCCAGTCAGTCGGTCGGGGCCTGTTGCTCCAGTCAGTCGGTCGGGGCCTGTTGCTCCAGTCAGTCGGTCGGGGCCTGTTGCTCCAGTCAGTCGGTCGGGGCCTGTTGCTCCAGTCAGTCGGTCGGGGCCTGTTGCTCCAGTCAGTTGGTCGGAGCCTGTTGCTCCAGTCAGTTGGTCATCAGTTGGTCATCAGTTGGTCGGGGCCTGTTGCTCCAGTCAGTTGGTCATCAGTTGGTCATCAGTTGGCCGTGGCCTGTTGTTCCAGTCAGTTGGTCATCAGTTGGTCAGGGCCCGTTGCTCCAGTCAGTTGGTCGGGGCCTGTTGCTCCAGTCAGTTGGTCATCAGTTGGTCGGGGCCTGTTGCTCCAGTCAGTTGGTCATCAGTTGGTCGGGGCCTGTTGCTCCAGTCAGTTGGTCATCAGTTGGTCGGGGCCTGTTGCTCCAGTCAGTTGGTCATCAGTTGGTCGGGGCCTGTTGCTCCAGTCAGTTGGTCAGGGCCTGTTGTTCCAGTCAGTTGGTCATCAGTTGGTCGGGGCCTGTTGTTCCAGTCAGTTGGTCATCAGTTGGTCGGGGCCTGTTGTTCCAGTCAGTTGGTCAGGGCCTGTTGTTCCAGTCAGTTGGTCATCAGTTGGTCGGGGCCTGTTGTTCCAGTCAGTCGGTCAGGGCCTGTTGCTCCAGTCAGTTGGTCATCAGTTGGTCGTGGCCTGTTGCTCCAGTCAGTTGGTCGGGGCCTGTTGCTCCAGTCAGTTGGTCGGGGCCTGTTGCTCCAGTCAGTTGGTCGGGGCCTGTTGCTCCAGTCAGTTGGTCGGGGCCTGTTGCTCCAGTCAGTTGTTCCAGTCAGTTGGTCATCAGTTGGTCGGGGCCTGTTGTTCCAGTCAGTTGGTCGGGGCCTGTTGTTCCAGTCAGTCGGTCAGGGCCTGTTGCTCCAGTCAGTTGGTCATCAGTTGGTCGTGGCCTGTTGCTCCAGTCAGTTGGTCGGGGCCTGTTGCTCCAGTCAGTTGGTCGGGGCCTGTTGCTCCAGTCAGTTGGTCGGGGCCTGTTGCTCCAGTCAGTTGGTCGGGGCCTGTTGCTCCAGTCAGTTGGTCGGGGCCTGTTGCTCCAGTCAGTTGTTCCAGTCAGTTGGTCATCAGTTGGTCGGGGCCTGTTGCTCCAGTCAGTTGGTCATCAGTTGGTCGGGGCCTGTTGTTCCAGTCAGTCGGATCAGGGCCTGTTGCTCCAGTCAGTTGGTCAGGGCCTGTTGCTCCAGTCAGTTGGTCAGGGCCTGTTGCTCCAGTCAGTTGGTCAGGGCCTGTTGCTCCAGTCAGTTGGTCAGGGCCTGTTGCTCCAGTCAGTTGGTCAGGGCCTGTTGTTCCAGTCAGTTGGTCATCAGTTGGTCGGGGCCTGTTGTTCCAGTCAGTTGGTCATCAGTTGGTCAGGGCCTGTTGTTCCAGTCAGTTGGTCGGGGCCTGTTGTTCCAGTCAGTTGGTCATCAGTTGGTCAGGGCCTGTTGCTCCAGTCAGTTGGTCGGGGCCTGTTGCTCCAGTCAGTCGGTCGGGGCCTGTTGCTCCAGTCAGTCGGTCGGGGCCTGTTGCTCCAGTCAGTCGGTCGGGGCCTGTTGCTCCAGTCAGTCGGTCGGGGCCTGTTGCTCCAGTCAGTCGGTCGGGGCCTGTTGCTCCAGTCAGTCGGTCGGGGCCTGTTGCTCCAGTCAGTCGGTCGGGGCCTGTTGCTCCAGTCAGTCGGTCGGGGCCTGTTGCTCCAGTCAGTCGGTCGGGCCTGTTGCTCCAGTCAGTCGGTCGGGCCTGTTGCTCCAGTCAGTCGGTCGGGGCCTGTTGCTCCAGTCAGTCGGTCGGGCCTGTTGCTCCAGTCAGTCGGTCGGGCCTGTTGCTCCAGTCAGTCGGTCGGGCCTGTTGCTCCAGTCAGTCGGTCGGGGCCTGTTGCTCCAGTCAGTCGGTCGGGGCCTGTTGCTCCAGTCAGTCGGTCGGGGCCTGTTGCTCCAGTCAGTCGGTCGGGCCTGTTGCTCCAGTCAGTCGGTCGGGGCCTGTTGCTCCAGTCAGTCGGTCGGGCCTGTTGCTCCAGTCAGTCGGTCGGGGCCTGTTGCTCCAGTCAGTCGGTCGGGGCCTGTTGCTCCAGTCAGTCGGTCGGGGCCTGTTGCTCCAGTCAGTCGGTCGGGCCTGTTGCTCCAGTCAGTCGGTCGGGGCCTGTTGCTCCAGTCAGTCGGTCGGGGCCTGTTGCTCCAGTCAGTCGGTCGGGGCCTGTTGCTCCAGTCAGTCGGTCGGGGCCTGTTGCTCCAGTCAGTCGGTCGGGGCCTGTTGCTCCAGTCAGTCGGTCGGGGCCTGTTGCTCCAGTCAGTTGGTCATCAGTTGGTCGGGGCCTGTTGCTCCAGTCAGTTGGTCATCAGTTGGTCGGGGCCTGTTGCTCCAGTCAGTTGGTCATCAGTTGGTCGGGGCCTGTTGCTCCAGTCAGTTGGTCATCAGTTGGTCGGGGCCTGTTGCTCCAGTCAGTTGGTCAGGGCCTGTTGTTCCAGTCAGTTGGTCATCAGTTGGTCGGGGCCTGTTGTTCCAGTCAGTTGGTCATCAGTTGGTCGGGGCCTGTTGTTCCAGTCAGTTGGTCAGGGCCTGTTGTTCCAGTCAGTCGGTCAGGGCCTGTTGCTCCAGTCAGTTGGTCATCAGTTGGTCGTGGCCTGTTGCTCCAGTCAGTTGGTCGGGGCCTGTTGCTCCAGTCAGTTGGTCGGGGCCTGTTGCTCCAGTCAGTTGGTCGGGGCCTGTTGCTCCAGTCAGTTGGTCGGGGCCTGTTGCTCCAGTCAGTTGTTCCAGTCAGTTGGTCATCAGTTGGTCGGGGCCTGTTGTTCCAGTCAGTTGGTCAGGGCCTGTTGTTCCAGTCAGTTGGTCATCAGTTGGTCGGGGCCTGTTGCTCCAGTCAGTTGGTCATCAGTTGGTCGGGGCCTGTTGTTCCAGTCAGTCGGATCAGGGCCTGTTGCTCCAGTCAGTTGGTCAGGGCCTGTTGCTCCAGTCAGTTGGTCAGGGCCTGTTGCTCCAGTCAGTTGGTCAGGGCCTGTTGCTCCAGTCAGTTGGTCAGGGCCTGTTGCTCCAGTCAGTTGGTCAGGGCCTGTTGTTCCAGTCAGTTGGTCATCAGTTGGTCGGGGCCTGTTGTTCCAGTCAGTTGGTCATCAGTTGGTCAGGGCCTGTTGCTCCAGTCAGTTGGTCAGGGCCTGTTGCTCCAGTCAGTTGGTCAGGGCCTGTTGCTCCAGTCAGTTGGTCAGGGCCTGTTGTTCCAGTCAGTTGGTCGGGGCCTGTTGCTCCAGTCAGTTGGTCGGGGCCTGTTGCTCCAGTCAGCTGGTCATCAGTTGGTCGAGGCCCGTTGCTCCAGTCAGTTGGTCATCAGTTGGTCGTGGCCTGTTGCTCCAGACAGTTGGTCGGGGCCTGTTGCTCCAGTCAGTTGGTCGGGGCCTGTTGCTCCAGTCAGTTGGTCAGGGCCTGTTGCTCCAGTCAGTTGGTCAGGGCCTGTTGTTCCAGTCAGTTGGTCGGGGCCTGTTGCTCCAGTCAGTTGGTCGGGGCCTGTTGCTCCAGTCAGCTGGTCATCAGTTGGTCGAGGCCCGTTGCTCCAGTCAGTTGGTCATCAGTTGGTCGTGGCCTGTTGCTCCAGACAGTTGGTCGGGGCCTGTTGCTCCAGTCAGTTGGTCGGGGCCTGTTGCTCCAGTCAGTTGGTCGGGGCCTGTTGCTCCAGTCAGTTGGTCGGGGCCTGTTGCTCCAGTCAGTTGGTCGGGGCCTGTTGCTCCAGTCAGTTGGTCGGGGCCTGTTGCTCCAGTCAGTCGGTCGGGGCCTGTTGCTCCAGTCAGTCGGTCGTGGCCTGTTGCTCCAGACAGTTGGTCGGGGCCTGTTGCTCCAGTCAGTTGGTCGGGGCCTGTTGCTCCAGTCAGTTGGTCAGGGCCTGTTGCTCCAGTCAGTTGGTCAGGGCCTGTTGTTCCAGTCAGTTGGTCGGGGCCTGTTGCTCCAGTCAGTTGGTCGGGGCCTGTTGCTCCAGTCAGCTGGTCATCAGTTGGTCGAGGCCCGTTGCTCCAGTCAGTTGGTCATCAGTTGGTCGTGGCCTGTTGCTCCAGACAGTTGGTCGGGGCCTGTTGCTCCAGTCAGTTGGTCGGGGCCTGTTGCTCCAGTCAGTTGGTCGGGGCCTGTTGCTCCAGTCAGTGCTCCAGGTCGGGGCCTGTTGCTCCAGTCAGTCGGTCGGGGCCTGTTGCTCCAGTCAGTCGGTCGGGGCCTGTTGCTCCAGTCAGTCGGTCGGGGCCTGTTGCTCCAGTCAGTCGGTCGGGGCCTGTTGCTCCAGTCAGTCGGTCGGGCCTGTTGCTCCAGTCAGTCGGTCGGGGCCTGTTGCTCCAGTCAGTCGGTCGGGGCCTGTTGCTCCAGTCAGTCGGTCGGGGCCTGTTGCTCCAGTCAGTCGGTCGGGGCCTGTTGCTCCAGTCAGTCGGTCGGGGCCTGTTGCTCCAGTCAGTCGGTCGGGGCCTGTTGCTCCAGTCAGTCGGTCGGGGCCTGTTGCTCCAGTCAGTCGGTCGGGGCCTGTTGCTCCAGTCAGTCGGTCGGGGCCTGTTGCTCCAGTCAGTCGGTCGGGGCCTGTTGCTCCAGTCAGTCGGTCGGGGCCTGTTGCTCCAGTCAGTCGGTCGGGGCCTGTTGCTCCAGTCAGTCGGTCGGGGCCTGTTGCTCCAGTCAGTCGGTCGGGCCTGTTGCTCCAGGTCGGGGCCTGTTGCTCCAGTCAGTCGGTCGGGGCCTGTTGCTCCAGTCAGTCGGTCGGGGCCTGTTGCTCCAGTCAGTCGGTCGGGGCCTGTTGCTCCAGTCAGTCGGTCGGGGCCTGTTGCTCCAGTCAGTTGGTCGGGGCCTGTTGCTCCAGTCAGTTGGTCATCAGTTGGTCATCAGTTGGTCGGGGCCTGTTGCTCCAGTCAGTTGGTCATCAGTTGGTCATCAGTTGGCCGGGGCCTGTTGTTCCAGTCAGTTGGTCATCAGTTGGTCAGGGCCCGTTGCTCCAGTCAGTTGGTCGGGGCCTGTTGCTCCAGTCAGTTGGTCATCAGTTGGTCGGGGCCTGTTGCTCCAGTCAGTTGGTCAGGGCCTGTTGTTCCAGTCAGTTGGTCATCAGTTGGTCGGGGCCTGTTGCTCCAGTCAGTTGGTCATCAGTTGGTCGGGGCCTGTTGCTCCAGTCAGTTGGTCAGGGCCTGTTGTTCCAGTCAGTTGGTCATCAGTTGGTCGGGGCCTGTTGTTCCAGTCAGTTGGTCATCAGTTGGTCGGGGCCTGTTGTTCCAGTCAGTTGGTCAGGGCCTGTTGTTCCAGTCAGTTGGTCATCAGTTGGTCGGGGCCTGTTGTTCCAGTCAGTCGGTCAGGGCCTGTTGCTCCAGTCAGTTGGTCATCAGTTGGTCGTGGCCTGTTGCTCCAGTCAGTTGGTCGGGGCCTGTTGCTCCAGTCAGTTGGTCGGGGCCTGTTGCTCCAGTCAGTTGGTCGGGGCCTGTTGCTCCAGTCAGTTGTTCCAGTCAGTTGGTCATCAGTTGGTCGGGGCCTGTTGTTCCAGTCAGTTGGTCAGGGCCTGTTGTTCCAGTCAGTTGGTCATCAGTTGGTCGGGGCCTGTTGCTCCAGTCAGTTGGTCATCAGTTGGTCGGGGCCTGTTGTTCCAGTCAGTCGGATCAGGGCCTGTTGCTCCAGTCAGTTGGTCAGGGCCTGTTGCTCCAGTCAGTTGGTCAGGGCCTGTTGCTCCAGTCAGTTGGTCAGGGCCTGTTGCTCCAGTCAGTTGGTCAGGGCCTGTTGTTCCAGTCAGTTGGTCATCAGTTGGTCGGGGCCTGTTGTTCCAGTCAGTTGGTCATCAGTTGGTCAGGGCCTGTTGTTCCAGTCAGTTGGTCGGGGCCTGTTGTTCCAGTCAGTTGGTCATCAGTTGGTCAGGGCCTGTTGCTCCAGTCAGTTGGTCAGGGCCTGTTGCTCCAGTCAGTTGGTCAGGGCCTGTTGCTCCAGTCAGTTGGTCAGGGCCTGTTGTTCCAGTCAGTTGGTCATCAGTCGGTCCGGGCCTGTTGCTCCAGTCAGTTGGTCGGGGCCTGTTGCTCCAGTCAGTTGGTCGGGGCCTGTTGTTCCAGTCAGTTGGTCGGGGCCTGTTGCTCCAGTCAGCTGGTCGGGGCCTGTTGCTCCAGTCAGCTGGTCGGGGCCTGTTGCTCCAGTCAGCTGGTCGGGGCCTGTTGCTCCAGTCAGCTGGTCGGGGCCTGTTGCTCCAGTCAGCTGGTCGGGGCCTGTTGCTCCAGTCAGCTGGTCGGGGCCTGTTGCTCCAGTCAGCTGGTCGGGGCCTGTTGCTCCAGTCAGCTGGTCGGGGCCTGTTGCTCCAGTCAGCTGGTCGGGGCCTGTTGCTCCAGTCAGTTGGTCGGGGCCTGTTGCTCCAGTCAGTTGGTCGGGGCCTGTTGCTCCAGTCAGCTGGTCGGGGCCTGTTGCTCCAGTCAGCTGGTCGGGGCCTGTTGCTCCAGTCAGTTGGTCGGGGCCTGTTGCTCCAGTCAATTGGTCAGGGCCTGTTGCTCCAGTCAGCTGGTCGGGGCCTGTTGCTCCAGTCAGTTGGTCAGGGCCTGTTGCTCCAGTCAGTTGATCGGGGCCTGTTGCTCCAATCAGTTGGTCGGGGCCTGTTGCTCCAGTCAGTTGGTCGGGGCCTGTTGCTCCAGTCAGTTGGTCAGGGCCTGTTGCTCCAGTCAGTTGGTCGGGGCCTGTTGTTCCAGTCAGCTGGTCTGAGACTGTTGTTCGAGTCTGACTGTATCTATATATAAATATATGCCATAGTTGAGGCAGCTGTGCCCCTACCCATTTTCCAGATAATGCTAGGCCAGGCACACATGACCAATCACACCCGTGACCAATCACACGCGTGACCAATGTCAAGTGCCGGAAGGTTTTCCTGATCACAAGACTTGACAGCAGCATCATCTCCTGTTGTGGGAATTCATTCATCTCAAGAAAACATAATGCAACTCGCTCTGCAGGAAAAATGAGGGTAAATGTGCAACAATTTGTGCACCTGTAGATGGTTAAGTTAGGTTAAGTTAGGGTAAGTTAGGGTAAGTTAGGGTAAGTTCAGTACATGGGTAAGTTAGGGTAAGTTAGGGTAAGTTCAGTAGATGGTAAGTTAGGGTAGGTTCAGTACATGGGTAAGTTAGGGTAAGTTAGGGTAAGTTCAGTAGATGGGTAAGTTAGGGTAAGTTCAGTACATGGCTAAGTTAGGGTAAGTTCAGTACATGGCTAAGTTAGGGTAAGTTCAGTACATGGCTAAGTTAGGGTAAGTTCAGTACATGGCTAAGTTAGGGTAAGTTCAGTACATGGCTAAGTTAGGGTAAGTTCAGTACATGGCTAAGTTAGGGTAAGTTCAGTACATGGCTAAGTTAGGGTAAGTTCAGTACATGGCTAAGTTAGGGTAAGTTCAGTACATGGCTAAGTTAGGGTAAGTTCAGTACATGGCTAAGTTAGGGTAAGTTCAGTACATGGCTAAGTTAGGGTAAGTTCAGTACATGGGTAAGTTAGGGTAAGTTCAGTGCATGGGTAAGTTAGGGTAAGTTCAGTGCATGGGTAAGCATGGGTAAGTTAGGGTAAGTTCAGTGCATGGGTAAGCATGGGTAAGTTAGGGTAAGTTCAGTGCATGGGTAAGCTAGGGTAAGTTAGGGTAAGTTCAGTACATGGGTAAGCTAGGGTAAGTTAGGGTAAGTTAGGGTAAGTTCAGTACATGGGTAAGCTAGGGTAAGTTAGGGTAAGTTAGGGTAAGTTCAGTACATGGGTAAGCTAGGGTAAGTTAGGGTAAGTTCAGTACATGGGTAAGCTAGGGTAAGTTAGGGTAAGTTAGGGTAAGTTCAGTACATGGGTAAGCTAGGGTAAGTTAGGGTAAGTTCAGCAGTAGTTCTCACCGGCCCTTAAGGTTCTCCAGTTCCCGATGATGCAGCATACTCTTCATATGCTCATCCATCTCCTGGAGACACAAGAACACAAACCATTCACACCTAAAGACATGATATTTATCACAACAAACCATTCACACCTAAAGACATGATATTTATCACAACAAACCATTCACACCTAAAGACATGATATTTATCACAACAAACAAACCATTCACACCTAAAGAAGACATGACATTTATCACAACAAACAAACCATTCACACCTAAAGACATGATATTTATCACAACAAACCATTCACACCTAAAGAAGACATGATATTTATCACAACAAACCATTCACACCTAAAGACGACATGATATTTATCACAACAAACAAACCATTCACACCTAAAGACGACATGATATTTATCACAACAAGCCATTCACACCTAAAGACATGATATTTATCACAACAAACAAACCATTCACACCTAAAGACATGATATTTATCACAACAAACCATTCACACCTAAAGACATGATATTTATCACAACAAACAAACCATTCACACCTAAAGAAGACATGATATTTATCACAACAAACAAACCATTCACACCTAAAGAAGACATGATATTTATCACAACAAACAAACCATTCACACCTAAAGAAGACATGATATTTATCACAACAAGCCATTCACACCTAAAGACGACATGATATTTATCACAACAAAAAGGTCATGGTGATGAAAGCGCCGTCTTTAGGTTTTAGAAAAGCGCTATAAAAAATGTTTTATATGACTCGATTTCTTTCCAGGAGGCTTTGAAAAGGTTTTTTACCTGTTTGGAGCCGTAAACGATCTGACAGAGAATGCACTTCCTTTCCCTCCCCATGGTGGATATTGGTGATGGGTTTTTTATTAAATCAGGCCATTACGTACTGTTGGGAGAGAAAAATTGAAAAGGAGAATTATTGAAAACAGTCTAAAAAGCTTCACTGACTGAACTGACACTGTGCAAATTGTTTGTATAACATAGATATAATATATATATAAACGTCAGCTGCCCAAATACATGTGGACTATATTATGTTACGTACAAGCATGCAGGACTGCTGCCAGTGACCAGCTATCCTCTGACTGCCCAAAGCCCCAGCGGAGTGTGTGTGTGTATATGAGACTTGACTGGCAAAGGCCCATCAGCTGGGACAGAGGGGAGCGGAGGTCATCTCTGCCCCATCAGCTGGGACAGAGGGGAGCGGAGGTCATCTCTGCCCCATCAGCTGGGAAAGAGGGGAGCGGAGGTCATCTCTGCCCCATCAGCTGGGACAGAGGGGAGCGGAGGTCATCTCTGTCCCATCAGCGGGTGACAGAGGGGAGCGGAGGTCATCTCTGTCCCCATCAGCTGGGACAGAGGGGAGCGGAGGTCATCTCTGCCCCATCAGCTGGGACAGAGGGGAGCGGAGGTCATCTCTGTCCCCATCAGCTGGGACAGAGGGGAGCGGAGGTCATCTCTGCCCCCATCAGCTGGGACAGAGGGGAGCGGAGGTCATCTCTGCCCCATCAGCTGGGACACAGGGGAGCGGAGGTCATCTCTGCCCCATCAGCTGGGACAGAGGGGAGCGGAGGTCATCTCTGTCCCCATCAGCTGGGACAGAGGGGAGCGGAGGTCAGCTCTGCCCCCATCAGCTGGGACAGAGGGGAGCGGAGGTCATCTCTGCCCCCATCAGCTGGGACAGAGAGGAGCGGAGGTCATCTCTGCCACATCAGCTGGGACAGAGGGGAGCGGAGGTCGTATCTGCCCCCATCAGCTGGGACAGAGGGGAGCGGAGGTCATCTCTGCCCCATCAGCTGGAACAGACGGGAGCGGAGGTCATCTCTGCCCCATCAGCTGGGACAGAGGGGAGCGGAGGTCATCTCTGCCCCCATCAGCTGGGACAGAGAGGAGCGGAGGTCATCTCTGCCACATCAGCTGGGACAGAGGGGAGCGGAGGTCGTATCTGCCCCCATCAGCTGGGACAGAGGGGAGCGGAGGTCATCTCTGCCCCATCAGCTGGAACAGACGGGAGCGGAGGTCATCTCTGCCCCATCAGCTGGGACAGAGGGGAGCGGAGGTCATCTCTGCCCCATCAGCTGGGACAGAGGGGAGCGGAGGTCATCTCTGCCCCATCAGCTGGGACAGACGGGAGCGGAGGTCAGCTCTTTCCCAGCGCCCACGTCTAGCTGGCTCTTCCTCAACATGCTTAAGATCACCACCCAACCCTAACCCAATCTGGCCTCCCCTGAATGCCAGCCCTACAGCACAGACTCTGCCAGTCCACAGAGTTCACACTAGCCTAATTCCAGACTCAGAGTACATCTCAAATGGCAATTTTCCCTATATATAGTGCACTGCTGTTACAAATTACTCCACTACATAGGGAATAGGGTGCCAGTTGTGGTTAACAGTAGTGCACTACATAGGGAATAGGGTGCCATTTGGATGACCTGGTGATAGAACAGCTCTAGAGCCAGACAGCAGGGCTGGTGGAGAAGCTGGTGGAGAGAACAACTCCAACCCCTCTCCAGGAACAGGGTTAGAGTTCAAACCCACAGGACGGTATCTCTCCAAGAACAGGGTTGGAATGAAAACCCACAGGACGGTCTCTCTCCAGGAACAGGGTAGGAGGGAAAACCCACAGGACGGTCTCTCTCCAGGAACAGGGCTGGAGTGAAAACCCACAGGACGGTCTCTCTCCAGGAACAGGGCTGGAGTGAAAACCCACAGGACGGTCTCTCTCCAGGAACAGGGTAGGAGGGAAAACCCACAGGACGGTCTCTCTCCAGGAACAGGGCTGGAGTGAAAACCCACAGGACGGTCTCTCTCCAGGAACAATTGCTTTGTCACATGTTTTGTAGTTTTACTTTAGTTCCTTGTTGCAAACAGGAAGAATGTTTTGGAATATTAGTATGTCTTTTATTTGTATTTTTTTCAATTTCGTGATTATTATCTTGTCTCATCGCTTCAACTCCCCAACGGGCTCAGGAGAGGCGAAGGTAGAGTCATGCGTCCCCCGAAACATGACCCGCCTAACCACGCTTCTTAACACCCGCTCGCTTAAACCCGGTAGCCAGCAGCACCAATGTGTCAACTGATGACCGGAGTCAGCTTGCAGGTGCACGGCCTGCCACAAGGGGGAGCTAGAGGGCGATGTGCCAAGTAAAGCCCGCCCCTGGCCAAACCCTCCCCTAACCCAGAAGCCAGCAACACCAATGAGAGGAAACGCTGTTCAACTGACGACCGAAGTCAGCCGGTTGTGACGCCCGACCCGCCACAAAGAGTCGCTAGAGCGCGATTAGTCAAGTAGAGGATCGAACCACAGGCTGTAGTGACGCTGCAACACAGCGATGCAGTGCCTTAGACCGCAGTGCCCTTTGGGAGGCCAGGGATATCTTGTATCTGTAACAGGTTTCCTTCTTCTCACTCTGTCATTTAGGTTAGTATTGTGGAGTAACTACAATGTCGTTGATCCATCCTCAGTGTTCTCCTATAACAGCCATTAAACTCTGTCATTTAGGTTAATATTGTGGAGTAACTACAATGTCGTTGATCCATCCTCAGTGTTCTCCTATAACAGCCATTAAACTCTGTAACTGTTTTAAAGTCACCATTGACCTCCATGGTGAAATCGCTAAGCGGTTTCCTTCCTCTCCAGCAACTGAGTTAGGAAGGACACCTGTATCTTTGTAGTGACTGGGTGTATTGATACACCATCCACAGTGTAATTAATAACTTCACCATGCTCAAAGGGATAAACAATGTCTGCTTTTTACCCAGCTACCAATAGGTGTCCTTCTTTGTGAGGAAATTGGAAAACCTCCCTGGTCTGTGTGTTTGAAATTCACTGCTCGACCAAGGGACCTTAAAGATAATTCTATGTGTGGGGTCAAAACCCATGCAACTTATGCTAATTTTGACTCCTGAACTTATTTAGGATTACCATAACAAAGGGCTTGAATACTTATTGACAAGAAATTTCAACTTTTTAAAAACTTTTATTATTTACATTTTTTTTTAATGGCGAAAAACTATTTAACTTTGACATTATGGGGTATTGTGTGTAGGCCATTGACAAAACATCTCAATGTAATCCATTTTAAATTCAGGCTGTAACAACAAAATGTGGAAAAAGTCCAGGGGTGTGAATACTTTCTGAAGGCCCTGTAATATGGTTCAGTTTACCACTGAGGTAAAAACCGAATATCAAATATACAATTAACTTTACCTAGTTTCAGGATGTATACCAATTCATTGTGTATTACAAGCCTGATTCATCAGACGAACCTTAGTAGTTTGCTAACTAGCTGTGTGTGTGTGTGTGTGTGTGTCTGTGTGTCTGTCTGCGTGTGTGTGTGTCTGCGTGTGTGTGTGTCTGCGTGTGTGTGTCTGCGTGTCTGTGTGTGCGTGTCTGCGTGTGTCTGCGTGTGTGTGTGTCTGTGTGTCTGCGTGTGTGTCTGCGTGTGTGTGTGTGTGTGTCTGCGTGTGTGTGTGTCTGCGTGTGTGTGTGTGTGTGTGTGCGCGCAGTAGCGACCTGTCATTCAGGGCTTTGACCTGTTTTAGTTTATTTGTTTATTTATTTGTTTTAGTTTATTTAGTTTATTATTTTAGTTTATTATTAGTTTATTTAGTTTATTATTTTATTGTTTTGCTTGTTATTTTGGCATTAATGTGTCACATGTCAGTTTGAAAACAATGTAAAAAAAAATAATAATAATTGAGTTAATAAAGCCGCATATAAACATGGTCTCTTTTTGTTTTCTTGAGTAAGGCAGCTCCAAAATACAGGTGTTTCAGCCTAGATCCGTGCTTTCTGTGGTGGTGGTGGTTGGCAGCAATGCAGAAAAAAAAACAGAGCATAGGGGTTGGTAATGTTCTCTAGTTGTGCCGTGATTGGCTCAGTGTTCTGTCACTCATGGGGACACCCCATCACTGCAAACTCTAAGGGTAGAGCTCGAACATTCAAGCCCCTTGGGTGCTGCCATAGTTACATTAAAAGTGCCCATCAAAGAACGCTCAAGGTCATTGGCCACAGATAAAATGAGGTCAAATCACACTATATCTACCGTAGCTTTGATTGGGCTGATCACGTCAACATCATACTTTCACAATCTTAGCTCATCGGCCATTGGACAAACATTACACAACAAGTTGGAAATCGCAAATTCAAAAGCGGAGTGGTTTGGAAGGAATCAGTGGCTAACTGCAAAGCAATCAATACACTGCTGTGTGTAAGGGTCTCTTTTCCAAGCTTAACAGGATAAACATTCACATGCAACACCATCAGCCAGAAAAGATTGAGAACATTGGTCATGCTGTCAATCCTGCATGACTTCTGGGAACTCTGGGGAAGAAAACGGTCTTCCGACTCGGTATTCCAAGTCGGGAACTATGGCCTCTTTCTAGATCTCCAACCTGAAGATCCCTGACGTCATGATTCAACATTGTGTCGCCCCCAGAGTTCACAATTGTCTTGGGAAGAGAATGCCACAATTTGCTGACAAAATTTGCCCTTCCTGTTCAAGTGAGCACAGCACAACAAGGTGAGTCCAAATATGCATTGTATGCTGCTGCATATATGATGTAATATGCCAGGGAGATATGTATACTGTAGCTAAGATAGTAATACTAAGTGTATGTTGTGTAGTAAGCTATTAGTAGCACATGTGCCTCACCCTAATAATTTGGTCACTTTCCCCCTCATAACTTAGCCTACTGTTCTGAATTGGTGGTGCACATGTAGCCTATCGCCTGTTTAAGATAAACGTAATCACGGAATATTGTAAGAGCTTTCAATGTCTGCTTATAAGCCCCCTTTATTTATCCCGCAGTTATGACTTGGTGTACCGGGAGAATACTGTAAGAACGGCTCATGTTCTGAATATTGTCACTGTACATTTCAAAAGTGCTGAACAACTAGTTATAGTGACTACGTCCGTCCTAGCTCGGCCATGAATGTCTTAATAGAAATTACAGATGGCCTCTTATCTGCTCCTCATCCCCTTATGCCATAGTTTGTACATCTCAATTGACAGTAGAAACCACATTTGTTTAAACAAGTCAGCCATATCAGCTATGTTTCTTTCAAATGCAGTAAATGAAGCTGAACTAACTGTTTCACTGCCAGAAAGAGCTCTGCTGATATTAAGATGTAGCAGTGGTAAGGATTCACTCCATGGTGCTGAACAAAAAAAGGTCTGCTGTTGGGACAGCTTTATGTATACCCTAACAGTTGGTGGGCACCGTTCGTCACCGTTATAGTGTAAATAATGTGTTGTATTGTGTACTGGCTTCGCTGACATGTACCTAAAAAAAGAAAATAAAAAAATTAGTTTGCCAACCAAGACTGACATGCTAAAATCGCCACTGTTTTGTGTGTTTGTGGGGGGGCGTGGGTTGTCAATACATGCGTTGCGTGGCTATCAACAAACACCTGCCATATCCAGTCCATTGTTTTGCTAGCAAGCTAGCCTTGTTTAGGATGGAGCCTTTCCGTACACATGGCTCTGTTCACAACTAGCTAACTGCTCTGGCGAACAAGTGGCTAGCCAACGTAGCTACTTCAGACACAAATGTAAATATATTAGCTACTTTGTTATATTGTTGTTTGTATACGCATGAGGTTAGCTACTAACTACATACGGTTAGCTAGCTAGCTACCGTTAGCTAAAATATGTATGTCTAACTAGCTACATTAGCTAACGTTACTTCTATCTAGCAAGGAAACAAACGAACTGTTCTCACGGCAGTTCTTCAAAACTGACCCAAAACTCTTCTCATTTAAGTTATAACTGTGTGTATGTAGCTAAACGCATGTACATTTAGCAAGAATACCTGTGAAAATATATCGTTTAGTGGCGCAAGTTCATCCACTTCCCGTCTTGTCGCTGCATCGACCCGGGTGACCCTCCCAGATGTGGACACGGCCGTGAAGACGCGAAGCCAAAAAGGTTTTTACCACAGATAGAACAATGAGACAAATATTTCACCGGATGTATCTATTTGAAGCTTCCGCCCGGCATTTCCCCTCACTACCAAATATGGCCAATACCACAATCAGTGGGGAGAAGATTGGATGAAATAAATATTTAAAAATATTTAATCTCAACACAGTTTTCTTTTCCAAAAACTAAAATATGTTACGACAGACTTTACCCGGTTAGACTTTTTTAAAATTCGCATTGTTTAGAAGGGGCGCAAAGGCACAAGCGCACATCGCAGAGTAGGCGCTCTCTAACGGAAATATGCAAATGATTGACAGAACGAACCAATAGGTTCGCGCTAAATCGTGCTTGGCTCTGCCCACCTCCTTGCTTGTTCTGCCCACTGTGACTACTTTGTTTCCGTTTGAAACGATAGGCTGTGGGTTATCTTGGATTAGTTATAAAATCTTTAGTTTCATTCAACCCAAAATCTGTCCATGAAAATAAGCCCAAGAAGTGTGGAATTTTTGTGTTGAAGTCACCGAGAGAGATTGTCGAAATTAGTCAGCAAAACATGTAATTGCTAATTTACTATGTGAGGCTTATTTGATCGAGTATAATTGAGAATCTATCAAAAAAAGTGCAACATCCAGAACTCTCAGTTTTACAATTATTTACAAGTAAAGAAGCCATCTTACTAAAGCAGTGGAACGTAATAAAACCCGTAGTGATATACATCCTTTAATTAAACATATAACAAAGACCTATAACCAAGTAAATGCTAAGAATGTGCTGGGGGACATATACAGAATTATCCAAGAAGAAACAAAATATGAGAATATTACAGTGGTAACTGACTGGGAAGATGAGCTGCAAATAGTACTAACCAAAGAGGACTGAGAGGGCATATCAAGAGACATGTCCAAGATAACCAACTCTCTACTTTGGAGGAGGTAATATTCTTGGAAAACTCCTATAATACAATGAAAATACAACCGTGACATCACACCAAGTTGCTGGCGTTACTGTAGGGAGAGCAGAGCTAACTCACATATTATATTCCTGCCCGGTCCTCAATCATTTCTGGATTGAAGTATATAAAGTATTGGACGATACTTTCAAACGTTTGGCGCTTTCTCTAAATCCAGAACACATACTCTGAGGGGAGAACCCCTCATGCCCTGTTCCTCTACTCTGATAAACATACTCTGAGGGGAGAACCCCTCATGCACTGTTCCTCTATTCTGATAAATATACTCTGAGGGGAGAACCCCTCATGCCCTGTTCCTCTACTCTGATAAACATACTCTGAGGGGAGAACCCCTCATGCCCTGTTCCTCTACTCTGAACACATACTCTGAGGGGAGAACCCCTCATGCCCTGTTCCTCTACTCTGATAAACATACTCTGTGGGGAGAACCCCTCATGCCCTGTTCTGTTCCTCTACTCTGATAAATATACTCTGAGGGGAGAACCCCTCATGCCCTGTTCCTCTACTCTGATAAATATACTCTGAGGGGAGAACCCCTCATGCCCTGTTCCTCTACTCTGATAAATATACTCTGAGGGGAGAACCCCTCATGCACTGTTCCTCTATTCTGATAAACATACTCTGAGGGGAGAACCCCTCATGCCCTGTTCCTCTATTCTGATAAATATACTCTGAGGGGAGAACCCCTCATGCCCTGTTCCTCTACTCTGATAAACATACTCTGAGGGGAGAACCCCTCATGCCCTGTTCCTCTACTCTGATAAATATACTCTGAGGGGAGAACCCCTCATGCCCTGTTCCTCTACTCTGATAAATATACTCTGAGGGGAGAACCCCTCATGCACTGTTCCTCTACTCTGATAAATATACTCTGAGGGGAGAACCCCTCATGCCCTGTTCCTCTACTCTGATAAATATACTCTGAGGGGAGAACCCCTCATGCCCTGTTCCTCTACTCTGATAAATATACTCTGAGGGGAGAACCCCTCATGCCCTGTTCCTCTACTCTGATAAATATACTCTGAGGGGAGAACCCCTCATGCCCTGTTCCTCTACTCTGATAAACATACTCTGAGGGGAGAACCCCTCATGCCCTGTTCCTCTACTCTGATAAATATACTCTGAGGGGAGAACCCCTCATGCCCTGTTCCTCTACTCTGATAAATATACCTCTTCAGAATTATGAGAATAACAGCGTGTAAACAGATAACTAGAAAGAAACTGGCTTAAACAGCTGGAACCACAAATAACCAATTGGAAAGAAACAATTAATTACAAATATAGTATGGAAATAATTACTCATAGAATTACTATTTGAGACATGATGGCGGAACGGACATAATATTATGAAATATATATATAGGCCCTAACTGGAGATAACATATACATGTTTTGAACGGACAGTGTGTGTGTGTGTGTGTGTGTGTGTGTGTGTGTGTGTGTGTGTGTGTGTGTGTGTGTGTGTGTGTGTGTGTGTGTGTGTGTGTGTGTGTGTGTGTATGAGTGGGTGCATATCTGCGTGTGTGTGTGTGTGTGCATGGGCGTGTCAATGTAGATTAGGGGATGCCAGGATGCCAATACAACACTAAGAGATTTAACCATCAAAATAATAAATACATACATTAAAACACTACAGATTCAATGCCCAATGGCAAACAAAGGATCCATTCAGAAAGTAACCAAAAAAGTGTTAAACAAACCTGAAATGTATTTTATATTTGAGATTATTCAAAGTAGCCAGCCTTTCCCTCGAAGACGGCTTTGCACACTTATTTTGTATAATACATTTTGTAGCCTACAAAAAAGTCATCATTTGGTGTGTCATCATAGTGGTTTCTGATTGGTGGTCATCATTTGGTGTGTCATCATAGTGGTCTCTGATTGGTGGTCATCATTTGGTGTGTCATCATAGTGGTCTCTGATTGGTGGTCATCATTTGGTGTGTCATCATAGTGGTCTCTGATTGGTGGTCATCATTTGGTGTGTCATCATAGTGGTCTCTGATTGGTGGTCATCATTTGGTGTGTCATCACAGTGGTTTCTGATTGGTGGTCATCATTTGGTGTGTCATCATAGTGGTCTCTGATTGGTGGTCATCATTTGGTGTGTCATCACAGTGGTTTCTGATTGGTGGTCATCATTTGGTGTGTCATCATAGTGGTTTCTGATTGGTGGTCATCATTTGGTGTGTCATCATAGTGGTTTCTGACTGGTGGTCATCATTTGGTGTGTCATCACAGTGGTTTCTGATTGGTGGTCATCATTTGGTGTGTCATCATAGTGGTTTCTGATTGGTGGTCATCATTTGGTGTGTCATCACAGTGGTTTCTGATTGGTGGTCATCATTTGGTGTGTCATCATAGTGGTTTCTGATTGGTGGTCATCATTTGGTGTGTCATCACAGTGGTTTCTGACTGGTGGTCATCATTTGGTGTGTCATCATAGTGGTTTCTGATTGGTGGTCATCATTTGGTGTGTCATCACAGTGGTTTCTGATTGGTGGTCATCATTTGGTGTGTCATCATAGTGGTTTCTGATTGGTGGTCATCATTTGGTGTGTCATCATAGTGGTCTCTGACTGGTGGTCATCATTTGGTGTGTCATCGTAGTGGTTTCTGATTGGTGGTCATCATTTGGTGTGTCATCATAGTGGTCTCTGATTGGTGGTCATCATTTGGTGTGTCATCATAGTGGTCTCTGATTGGTGGTCATCATTTGGTGTGTCATCATAGTGGTCTCTGATTGGTGGTCATCATTTGGTGTGTCATCATAGTGGTCTCTGATTGGTGGTCATCATTTGGTGTGTCATCATAGTGGTTTCTGATTGGTGGTCATCATTTGGTGTGTCATCATAGTGGTCTCTGACTGGTGGTCATCATTTGGTGTGTCATCATAGTGGTTTCTGATTGGTGGTCATCATTTGGTGTGTCATCATAGTGGTTTCTGATTGGTGGTCATCATTTGGTGTGTCATCATAGTGGTTTCTGATTGGTGGTCATTTGGTGTGTCATCACAGTGGTTTCTGATTGGTGGTCATCATTTGGTGTGTCATCATAGTGGTTTCTGATTGGTGGTCATCATTTGGTGTGTCATCATAGTGGTTTCTGACTGGTGGTCATCATTTTGTGTGTCATCATAGTGGTTTCTGATTGGTGGTCATCATTTGGTGTGTCATCATAGTGGTTTCTGATTGGTGGTCAGTGGTTTCTGATTGGTGGTCATCATTTGGTGTGTCATCACAGTGGTTTCTGATTGGTGGTCATCATTTGGTGTGTCATCATAGTGGTTTCTGATTGGTGGTCATCATTTGGTGTGTCATCATAGTGGTCTCTGATTGGTGGTCATCATTTGGTGTGTCATCATAGTGGTCTCTGACTGGTGGTCATCATTTGGTGTGTCATCATAGTGGTTTCTGATTGGTGGTCATCATTTGGTGTGTCATCATAGTGGTTTCTGATTGGTGGTCATCATTTGGTGTGTCATCATAGTGGTCTCTGACTGGTGGTCATCATTTGGTGTGTCATTATAGTGGTCTCTGATTGGTGGTCAAACTCGCTCAGGTGGAACAAACTTAAACTTGCGCCTTTCTTCAATGCTTATTTGAATGTCATTGAGAAAACAGAGAAGTGTCAAAATGTTTTTTTGCAAAAAATCCTCTGAGTTTTAAAAGAAATCCTCGAAGTAATCATCTAGTTTTTCAAAAGAATCTGTAATCTGATTACAATATTTTTGCTGGTAACGTAACGGATTACAGTTACTTTGTTGTTGTTTTTGTAATCCCTTACATGTGACAGATTACATGTCATCTATTACTCCCCAACCCAGGGTACTGATGGGATTGAAGCCACCAGGTCGGCCATATTAGTACTCCCCAGTAGGAGCAGTCCTCCATAGGAATGAATAGAATTCTACAGTATTTCAATGAAATATTTCAAGGACAAAATTACATGTATTTAAGTATATACTTTAGAAAGGATTTTTTAATTTTTAATTTGTTATGTTTAGCTCACATAATATCATTTAAAAGTATGAATGAAGGTGTCTGTAATAGAAGAAATGTGGCAAAGACAAATGTAGACATTCATAAATGGATTTCTATAGATTCCTAAATACTTGTTACTATGGTGGGGGAGTTCCAAGATGGAGGCACGGTGGCTTCAACAGCGCCCCCCTATCAGTCATCTAGTGTATATATAAATCAATGGTGGGGGAGTTCCAAGATGGAGGCACGGTGATTCAACAGCGCCCCCCTATCAGTCATCTAGTGTATATATAAATCAATGGTGGGGGAGTTCCAAGATGGAGGCACGTTGATTCAACAGCGCCCCCCTATCAGTCATCTAGTGTATATATAAATCAATGGTGGGGGAGTTCCAAGATGGCGGCACGGTGGCTTCAACAGCGCCCCCCTATCAGTCATCCAGTGTATATATAAATCAATGGTGGGGGAGTTCCAAGATGGAGGCACGTTGATTCAACAGCGCCCCCCTATCAGTCATCTAGTGTATATATAAATCAATGGTGGGGGAGTTCCAAGATGGAGGCACGTTGATTCAACAGCGCCCCCCTATCAGTCATCTAGTGTATATATAAATCAATGGTGGGGGAGTTCCAAGATGGAGGCACGGTGATTCAACAGCGCCCCCCTATCAGTCATCTAGTGTATATATAAATCAATGGTGGGGGAGTTCCAAGATGGAGGCACGTTGATTCAACAGCGCCCCCCTATCAGTCATCTAGTGTATATATAAATCAATGGTGGGGGAGTTCCAAGATGGAGGCACGGTGATTCAACAGCGCCCTCCTATCAGTCATCTAGTGTATATATAAATCAATGGTGGGGGAGTTCCAAGATGGCGGCACGGTGGCTTCAACAGCGCCCCCCTATCAGTCATCTAGTGTATATATAAATCAATGGTGGGGGAGTTCCAAGATGGCGGCACGGTGGCTTCAACAGCGCCCCCCTCCCCCCAAAATAGTAATCTAGTGTATACTGTATATAAATCATTCGTTAACCAACAACTGATTCTTATAGTGGATTTGGGGCGCCTGGTCATAGAAAGTGACTAAACACAATCAATTTGCACAGCAAATGGTTTTATTTCACAGTAAAAGCTCTACACAATTTCAAGTAAATCCCAGGTGCTTGTTGATCAGTCCAGTTTTTCCAAGATGTGTAAATAAAGTAGAAAGCTCACAGGCAGGATGAGGTGGTATTCGTAAATATTTGCCTAGTGTGTAGAAGCAAAGAAAACAGTAGTAGACTATTACTCTGGGTTCAGTAACAGTCAGTCGTTCAGTCGTATGAGTCAGTCGTTCAGTCGTATGAGTCAGTCGTTCAGTCGTATGAGTCAGTCGTTCAGTCGTATGAGTCCGTCGTTCAGTCGTATGAGTCCGTCGTTCAGTCGTATGAGTCAGTCGTTCAGTCGTATGAGTCCGCCGTTCAGTCGTATGAGTCCGCCGTTCAGTCGTATGAGTCAGTCGTTCAGTCGTATGAGTCCGCCGTTCAGTCGTATGAGTCCGCCGTTCAGTCGTATGAGTCCGCCGTTCAGTCGTATGAGTCAGTCGTTCAGTCGTATGATTCAGTCGTTCAGTCGTATGAGTCAGTGGTTCAGTCGTATGAGTCAGTGGTTCAGTCGTATGAGTCAGTCGTTCAGTCGTATGAGTCAGTCGTATGAGTCAGTCGTTCAGTCGTATGAGTCAGTCGTTCAGTCGTATGAGTCCGTCGTTCAGTCGTATGAGTCAGTCGTATGAGTCAGTCGTATGAGTCAGTCGTATGAGTCAGTCGTTCAGTCGTATGAGTCAGTCGTTCAGTCGAATGAGTCCGTCGTTCAGTCGTATGAGTCCGTCGTTCAGTCGTATGAGTCCGTCGTTCAGTCGTATGAGTCCGTCGTTCAGTCGTATGAGTCCGTCGTTCAGTCGTATGAGTCATCCAGTGAGATTGACTCCTTCGTTCTAGATTCACCCATTCTTTGTATAAAAAAAGGAAACAAACAACGGAAGAACAAACAAATAAGCAATTGCATCATGGTCCACATTTGGTCAGTATTACACATTGTTCCCTTTACATTGTTTTTATCTACAGTATATACATAGAATATCCAGTAATTTAGAGGTGATAAGATACTTAAGAATTTTTTAAAAAATCAAAAAAAAAAAACATGTTTTAAAACATCTCGCTGCTCAATTGAAACTCAGATTTAAGAATGTTATGGAAGGTAAACTGAGGGAGTTCCCTTTGGCTTACATGTCAGTAGTTCATGTCAGTAGTTGATGTCAGTAGTTCATGTCAGTAGTTGATGTCAGTAGTTGATGTCAGTAGTTCATGTCAGTAGTTCATGTCAGTAGTTCATGTCAGTAGTTCATGTCAGTAGTTGATGTCAGTAGTTCATGTCAGTAGTTCATGTCAGTAGTTCATGTCAGTAGTTCATGTCAGTAGTTCATGTCAGTAGTTCATGTCAGTAGTTCATGTCAGTAGTTCATGTCAGTAGTTCATGTCAGTAGTTGATGTCAGTAGTTGATGTCAGTAGTTGATGTCAGTAGTTGATGTCAGTAGTTGATGTCAGTAGTTGATGTCAGTAGTTGATGTCAGTAGTTGATGTCAGTAGTTCATGTCAGTAGTTGATGTCAGTAGTTCATGTCAGTAGTTGATGTCAGTAGTTCATGTCAGTAGTTCATGTCAGTAGTTGATGTCAGTAGTTCATGTCAGTAGTTGATGTCAGTAGTTGATGTCAGTAGTTCATGTCAGTAGTTGATGTCAGTAGTTGATGTCAGTAGTTGATGTCAGTAGTTCATGTCAGTAGTTGATGTCAGTAGTTGATGTCAGTAGTTGATTTTCCCAGTCACATTTTGGAACGCTACAAATGACGTATGTATAAAGGAATAAAAATCGTTGTGAATTCGACCTTTAGTTGAGTTGTCTAAAATCAGATTACGTTACAAACTCATCAATACTTAAAACATACTAAATGTGAAACAACATTTCAAGAAGTTTGTTCACGGAAAAAAATGAAAGTTATTCTTCTATTCTATTAATGTCAGTATTAGTTACTACGTATCTCTGAGACGATGTGGTCGGTTCCCTGTTTCTGTTCCTCAGATGCCTCTTACGAATCTTGATGACCCATTTCACACTAAAACTGGCAAAGTTAGCCGCCTTGAACAGAGCCATGAACACACCACACAGGATGGCTACAGTATTCCACGGATTGGCTGTCACAATCTGAGGAGGAAACAATGGGTCAAATATTTCATTGATTCGTTATAGGCTCCCCTCCTCTTCTCAGAACAGAGATAGGCGAAATAACTACACGAGTAGTCTAGAATAAGATAACCTAGAATAGGATAGAATGGAATAAAACAGAATATAGAAGGGGGGAATAAAAACAGATACTTCTCTCATAATACAATCTGAATGTGTTCACTTACATCTCTGACTTCTTGTACGAAGGGATCCCTCCATTCAAACACAACAAAGAAAAGCTGGATTGCTTTTTGCTCTGATACAGGCCTCTTGTCATTATATTTGACCACACTAGACTGGGAAGAACAGACAACTTTTCTATAACTTTGTCATGATGAAAAAAGAAAAAACAAATTTGTAGCTGTCGTTAGAAAATAATGTCAGCTACAACAAGGAACATGTCATCTTTGTGCGACATGTTGTATGTTTTCTGCCACAGTAGATGCTAAACTTAATAATTTTGCTTTAATCTTATTAAACATTTTAAAAAAAATAGACAACATTTAAGGAAACCTGAATGTTTACAAACGATAAACTGACCTCTTGCCGGAACTCCATGGACTCGTTTTTCTTCCCAGAGGTCTTGACCAGTGACATCTTGACCCAGGTCCTGAAGCCTCCAGAGAACGTCACCATGGAGTAGTTCCTCTCACAGTCCTGCATGAACCCTGATTTATCCAGACTACAACAGAAGGTCAAAGGGCAAAACGGTTGTTGTTGTAACGCACATCTCATTACACGTAGGTTTCACGCTATTTCACTCTAAACCAGAGATTTAAAACTCTATTACACTCTAAACCAGAGATTTAAAACTCTATTACACTCGGAACCAGAGATTTAAAACTCTATTACACTCGGAACCAGAGATTTAAAACTCTATTACTCTCTAAAGCAGGGATTTTAAACTCTATTCCTGGAGGCCTGAGTTTGTGCTGGTGTTTAAAAAAAAAATCTCTTTTCAATTCATGTCCAATCAAGACCTAGATAAGGGGAGGTGAGAGGAGTTCCTAACTAATCAATTACCTCAATTGATCTATCAAGTATAAGGGGGAGTGAAAAAACCTGCAGACACTCGGCCCTCCAGGAATTAAGTTTGAAACCTGTGCTCTAAACGAACAAACTGGGCCAGTGCATTACCTCCCGGACGGGTCGTTGCATTAAACTGGGCTGACAGGTCGTTGTATTAAACTGGGCCAGTGCATTACCTCCCGGACAGGTCGTTGTATTAAACTGGGCCAGTGCATTACCTCCCGGACGGGTCGTTGTATTAAACTGGGCTGACGGGTCGTTGTATTAAACTGGGCTGACGGGTCGTTGTATTAAACTGGGCTGACGGGTCGTTGCATTAAACTGGGCTGACGGGGTCGTTGTATTAAACTGGGCTGACGGGTCGTTGTATTAAACTGGGCTGACGGGTCGTTGTATTAAACTGGGCTGACGGGTCGTTGTATTAAACTGGGCTGACGGGTCGTTGTATTAAACTGGGCTGACGGGTCGTTGTATTAAACTGGGCTGACGGGTCGTTGTATTAAACTGGGCTGACGGGTCGTTGTATTAAACTGGGCTGACGGGTCGTTGTATTAAACTGGGCCAGTGCATTACCTCCCGGACAGGTCGTGGTATTTGTCGAAGAGCATGTATGTGATGGCACTAAAATCCTCTTCCGTCTCGTTCTGACTGAACTGCAGGAAGATCAACTCTCTGTTTCTGACATCTGTTGGACCGCTGACCACCAAGGCTTGCTTCTACAACAACCAGGAGAGGAATTAATGTATTAAATGAATGACTGAATGGCTGACTGAACCAACCAACTAACTAATCTCAGAAACCCAGAACTAAAATATTACATAACTCCGTCAAATACCATTTATGTTACGTGTCCTGTCCATGAGAGATTAATAAGCAATCAAGCAACCAACAGATCAACCAAGCAAACAATCAAGCAACCAAGCAACCAACCGACCAATCAACCAATCAAGCAACCAACCGACCAATCAACCAAGCAACCAACCAAGCAACCAACTGACCAATCAACCAACTGACCAATCAAGCAACCAAGCAACCAACCGACCAATCAACCAATCAAGCAACCAACCGACCAATCAACCAAGCAACCAACCAAGCAACCAACTGACCAATCAACCAACTGACCAATCAAGCAACCAAGCAACCAACCAAGCAACCAACCGACCAATCAACCAAGCAACCATCCAAGCAACCAACTGACCAATCAAGCAACCAAGCAACCAACCGACCAATCAACCAAGCAAGCGACTAACGAGTGAATGAAAATGCTTAGAAGAAATGTTGCCGTGATCTATCTATAGACGTGTTGTTCTCACCAGTGTGGTTGGTGTAGGGGCTCTATAATAGTATGGTTCTCACCACAGTGTGGTTGGTGTAGGGGCTCTATAATAGTATGGTTCTCACCACAGTGTGGTTGGTGTAGGGGCTCTATAATAGTATGGTTCTCACCACAGTGTGGTTGGTGTAGGGCTCTATAATAGTATGGTTCTCACCACAGTGTGGTTGGTGTAGGGCTCTATAATAGTATGGTTCTCACCACAGTGTGGTTGGTGTAGGGGCTCTATAATAGTATGGTTCTCACCACAGTGTGGTTGGTGTAGGGGCTCTATAATAGTATGGTTCTCACCACAGTGTGGTTGGTGTAGGGGCTCTATAATAGTATGGTTCTCACCACAGTGTGGTTGGTGTAGGGGCTCTATAATAGTATGGTTCTCACCACAGTGTGGTTGGTGAAGGGGCTCTATAATAGTATGGTTCTCACCACAGTGTGGTTGGTGTAGGGGCTCTATAATAGTATGGTTCTCACCACAGTGTGGTTGGTGTAGGGGCTCTATAATAGTATGGTTCTCACCACAGTGTGGTTGGTGTAGGGGCTCTATAATAGTATGGTTCTCACCACAGTGTGGTTGGTGTAGGGGCTCTATAATAGTATGGTTCTCACCACAGTGTGGTTGGTGTAGGGGCTCTATAATAGTATGGTTCTCACCACAGTGTGGTTGGTGTAGGGGCTCTATAATAGTATGGTTCTCACCACAGTGTGGTTGGTGAAGGGCTCTATAATAGTATGGTTCTCACCACAGTGTGGTTGGTGTAGGGGCTCTATAATAGTATGGTTCTCACCACAGTGTGGTTGGTGTAGGGGCTCTATAATAGTATGGTTCTCACCACAGTGTGGTTGGTGTAGGGGCTCTATAATAGTATGGTTCTCACCACAGTGTGGTTGGTGTGGGGGCTCTATAATAGTATGGTTCTCACCACAGTGTGGTTGGTGTAGGGCTCTATAATAGTATGGTTCTCACCACAGTGTGGTTGGTGTAGGGGCTCTATAATAGTATGGTTCTCACCACAGTGTGGTTGGTGTAGGGGCTCTATAATAGTATGGTTCTCACCACAGTGTGGTTGGTGTAAGGGGCTCTATAATAGTATGGTTCTCACCACAGTGTGGTTGGTGTAGGGGCTCTATAATAGTATGGTTCTCACCACAGTGTGGTTGGTGTAGGGGCCAGTGTAGGTCACTTCCTCCATGACACAATCTCCTGGCTGGGGCTTCCCTGGGGTGACCAGCGGGGGGATATGGGCGTGGTAGTGGTGTTTACAGCTCAGTAGCTGAGCCGAACCAGGGTACAGGGCGATGCCTGCTCACAAACAAAGACAAGAAAATAAAGTTTCATCAAGAAAACTAAGAATTAAATCAAATTGAACTTGTTCTCTCAAAAAAAGATAAATATAAGCGTGTAATTCTTTTACTTCTTTTTTTAAAGTATGCTTAAAAGCGACATTCTCTCTGATCAGTATTGTAAAAATAAAACCTGCTGAATTGACACCTTTATTAAACATAGGGTGAAGTTGCCCCTGGACGCTGATCTAGGGTCAGTTTTTTGCATCCCACCCCTTTAAGGTTAGGATTGAGCGAGGCTGATCCTAAGATCTGTACTTAAGAGCAGTTCCACCTTACCCGGGGCAGAGAAGGCATCCACCTCCTTGTATGTGACAGACATGACAGGGTGACTGAGCTTCTCCATGAAGTCAGTGACGGTTTGATAGGCCAGGAACACAGCCACAGCAGTCAGCACCAGGTAGATGAACAGCAGCAGGACCGTGAACACGTTCTTCAGACAGGCCTTGTTGAACAGTGTAAATGGACTGCTGTTCACCATGTCCTCCTCTGGAATAATGCAGTGAATATAAAGGACAAAACTATTCAAATAATAATTAAATAGTAAGGAAAGATTGTTAATCAATACATTAATTACATATTATAGGTAATAAAATAGAGATTATATGAATATTACAGTAGTCTTTACAATATTTTTTGTGGGGGAATAGACTATAATAGGATAGAAAAGAATAGGATATAATATAATAGACTATAATAGCATAGAAAATAATAGGATATAATATAATAGACTATAATAGGATAGACTATAATACGATATAATATGATATAATAGACTATAATAGGATAGAAAAGAATAGGATATAATATAATAGCCTATAATAGGATAGACTATAATACGATATAATATGATATAATAGACTATAATAGGATAGAAAAGAATAGGATATAATATAATAGACTATAATAGCATAGAAAAGAATAGGATATAATATAATAGACTATAATAGGATAGACTATAATAGACTATAATAGAATAGAAAATACAATTGAATATAGTAAAAAAAATAGAACCTGGTAGAACACTGGCAATGGATTCTTCTGGCTCCTCCGGGCCACCGTTGGCACTGTCATTGTCTTGGTAGAAGTCTGGGGTTTGAAGTTCTTCCTCGTCATTGAACTGTATCAAATAAGGGTACAGATTTATATTGTTAATGGTTGATTTAACACAAAAGTATCAGCGTATATAAAGTACACAGTGTCATCCACTTTTCGATCAGGTAGGTCTGTAGACTTCCAAGTACCCTACTGTAATTGTAAAGCAAACGTCTTAAAAGTCACATGATATTGTTTCTATACGAGGATCACCTCCTCGAGAAGTCCCAATGTTTTCCCCCCAACTTCCTGAAAAATGATCGATCAATACAGATAGATGCGATTGTAAAGTAATCGATAATGATGTGAAATCAATAATCAATTAAAAATCCATAACAGTCAGTGGCCATAACAGAACTTACTTCGTGGTATGACCGGGAGGTCTCCTTCCGAAGCATTCCGATTCGTCTTTAAAGAATACTTTGACTTACTATATAGTTCATTAAAACTCCGGATATTATAAATGATCCATTTTTATTCATAATATAATTTTCTCATCATGTGGATCTCGCGCAGGTGGAGATATTAAACCGGCGGATTCGTTCACGTTCGTGCGTAGTTTTAAAGCAGTAGAAAACACCTTTATTGTACTACTTATTCTGCGAGCACTGACGATGTGACGTCCATTTCCTATGGTAATGAGGAAACTTTCAAAATAAAAGCCCGCGTTTCAAAACATTGCAAGGTGGATAACTAATTTAAAAGATATTACATTTTAATCAATGTCGAATTTCTTACTGTGCTTATAAACAAATGCAAGAAGGAATTTATGTTAAAAAAAAAATAGTTAAACGTTATTTTAAGACCATGTTGCCAATATTGGGCTTATAGTTACATTTACATTTACATTTAAGTCATTTAGCAGACGCTCTTATCCAGAGCGACTTACAAATTGGTGCGTTCACCTTAAGACATCCAGTGGAACAGCCACTTTACAATAGTGCATCTAAATCTTTTAAGGGGGGTGAGAAGGATTACTTTATCCTATCCTAGGTATTCCTGAAAGAGGTGGTGTTTCAGGTGAAACATTTTTTTTATTTGTGCCAATGTAAACGTGGGGTCTGTAGAATCTATATATGGTGTCATTTAATTTCAACAAGTGCTCTGCTCAGCATATGTGGGAACTCCTTCAAGACTGTTGGAAAATCATTGATTGAGAGAATGTGTGCAAAGCTGTCATCAAGGCAAAGGGTGGCTACATTGAAGAATTTGATATTTTAACACCTCTTTGGTTACTACATGATTCCATATGTGTTATTTCATAGTTTTGATGTTTTCACTATTATCTTACAATGTAGAAAATAGTAAAAAATAAAGAAAACCCCTTGAATGAGTAGGTGTGTCCAAACTTTAGACTGGTACTGTAAGTATTCAGATCCTTTGGAATGAGGTTCTAAATTGAGCTCAGGTGCATCCTGTTTCCATTGATCATCCTTTAGATGTTTCTACAACTTGATTGGAGTCCACCTGTGGTAAATTCAATTAATTGGACATGATTTGGAAAGGCACACCTGTCTATATAAGGTCCCACAAGTTGACAGTGCATGTAAGAGCAAAAACCAAGCAATGAGGTCAAAGGAATTGTCCGTAGAGCTCCGAGACAGGATTGTGTCGAGGCACAGATCTGGGGAAGGGTACCAAAACATTTCTGCAGCATTGAAGGTCCCCAAGAACACAGTGGCCTCCATCATTCTTAAATGGAAGAAGTTTGGAAAAACTCTTCATAGAGCTGGCTGCCAGGCCAAACTGAGCAATCGGGGAAGAAGGGCCTTGGTCAGGGAGGTGACAAAGAACCCAGTGGCCACTCTGATAGAGCTCCAAAGTTCCCCTGTGGAGATGGGAGAACCTTCCAGAAGGACAACCATCTCTGCAGCACTCCAGTAATCAGGCCTTTATGGTAGAGTGGCCAGACAGAAGCCACTCCTCAGTAAAAGGCACATGACAGCCTGCTTGGAGTTTGCCAAAAGGCACCTAAAGACTCTCAGACCATGAGAAACAAGATTTTCTAGTCTGATGAAACCAAGATTGAACTCTTTGGCCTGAATGCCAAGCGTCAAGTCTGGAGGAAACCTGGCACCGTCCCTACGGTGAAGCCTGGTGGTGGCAGCATCATGCTGTGGGGATGTTTTTCAGCGGAAGGGACTGGGAGACTAGTCAGGATCGAGGCAAAGATGAACGGAGCAAAGTACAGAGAGATCCTTGATGAAAACCTGCTCCAGAGAGCTATGGACCTCAGACTGGGAAAAGGTTCACCTTCCAACAGGACAACAGCCCTAAGCTTGTTGTGACTTAGTTTAAGATCAGATCAAATTTGATGACCAATTTATACATAAATCCAGGTAATTCCAAAGGGTTCACATACGTTTATCTTGCCACTGTATATAAATAAGGTATTTCTGTTTTAAATGTTTATTACATTTGCTAAAATTTAAAAAACAGTTTTGGCTTTTTCATTATGGGGTGTAGACTGATGAGGCGAAAGTTTGGAGCCTGCTGGTTTTACATTCTACCTGATAATTTTTTACCTTGATGACTTAAATGACTTAAATGTACCTTTATTTAACTAGGCAAGTTAAGAACAAATTCTTATTTTCAATGACGGCCTAGGAACAGTGGGTTAACTGCCTGTTCAGGGGCAGAACGACAGATGTGTACTTGTCAGCTCAGGGGTTTGAACTTGCAACCTTCCGGTGACTAGTCCAACGCACCCCCCTGGTGTCCCAGGTCTAAATCAGTCCCTGATTAGAAGGGAACAATGAAAAAACACATTGGAACTGGCTTGGAGGTCCAGATTTGAGTTTGAAAGCGCAACACAATAGTTTTCAACATACCAGTATTGGTGTAAACTTTCTAAAGAAATGCTGGTATAAATAATACAATATATGTATAAACGAAGTTATTACATTTAAGTTAATTATCAATAGAAAAAAAAATGCAATGCCGTGAAAAAATAGTTGTACTGCACTAGATTAGGGGTACCCAAACGTTTTCGTACGGGTCCCCCCTTCCAGCATTGGGGGACATCTACCCAATTTCGAAATTGCACCTTGTGCGTTCTAATATTACAATCACTGAACTAGATTTTTTAAAATCGATATTCCCAAAGTTTAGTACGTCTTTGTAGGGGGACTCTTATTTTGAGGAAAAATAATCCGCAACCGTGCTGCCAGCATTATGTCCTACTGCCAGGAGAACGGTAATATATATTTCCGTCTATTGGTAGAGGAGTGGAGGCATTGCCCTTAACTGCTGATGACAGGGCAGTTTTATTTTTTCTTTCTCGGTAACTGTTCTTGGATTGTGTGGAAGTGTAAACTGGTCCCAGAACGGTTTTAAAAGAGGAAACCAATTTGTCCCGACTATCACATGCACAGCACAGCACTGTTTTGGCCGCGGGCAGCATATCATTCTTAGGAACGTGATCAGAAACCACATGACCCATCTATTCAACGTTAGGGAAATCAAATATTTATCTGGGGACATGGATCAAGTTTACCTCAAACTTTAATTCAACTCTCCTCTCTAGTAGCCTACTTGTGTTAGCGGACTCATTTCTTGGTTTCTTAGGGCAGTTAGAGCGAAAGAGAGAGAGAGAACCGGAACTAAAAGAAGCAAATGATCTCCCAAGAAGAGGACATCGGAATTATTTATGAATGTTGTTGATGCTTGTCCAAATAGCCAGACAACCATGGTAACACCAGTGCAACTTTTTATCACATTTGTGCTTCTCGTGTTGAGTTTGGCAGGCGATAATAAACTAAAACACAAACCAGCCTCAAAACCAGTCCGACTGTTCACAGACGAAGATTTAAAAAGGCACGATGGGAGTGAGGTAGGTACTTGTTATTATGTAAGTCTATGGGTAGGCTACCTCTGGTCGATGGCGTTAGATAGTTAGTGGAGGAACACGCACTAACGCCTTGGACCAGAGCTATGGATGTAGCTAACCCGTGATTTTCACTACAGTAGTCCTAGTCTACAGTAGACTAATGGAGGTATGAATAGCTCGTCTTGGTATATGTAAATGCAATGGACTATCAGCGTGAGGGTGTGGTCAGCCAACACAGTGACATCGTTTTCTTTATCACTGATAATGCTAATTGATCTTTAATAAAAAACATAATGTAACTGTTGCTGTGTTTTAGGACGGGCATCCCATTTACATGGCCATAAAAGGAGTGGTATTTGATGTCACCAAGGGGAAAGGTAAATAGCACACACACAATGTTGGGATCCTCCCCATCTCTGGAACAGTGGGCGATAAAGGTATCAAACTCCACAGACTGCTAGTGTGGCGTGATGATAATGTCACCAATGATATCAATAGTAGTTCAGGCCAGTAAAGAGACAAGATAAAGTTATGTGTCAATGCTGAATGAATGATCCTTCACAATCACTGGTATCTGCATAGGAAGCTGTGTAATTACCAGGGTTGGGGTCAATGCTTGCTGTTTGGGGTTTTAGGCTGGGTTTCTGTACAGCACTTTGAGATATCAGCTGATGTACGAAGGGCTGTATAAAATACATTTGATTTGATTTGAATTGCAGTCAATTCATAAAGTAAACCAAATTCCAATTCCACATTTTTCTACTTGAAAAGCATTGAAGAGAATTGGAATTGGAGTTTGAATTGTCTGGAATTGAAATAGAATAGACTCCAATCCTGGTGATTACATGGGAAATAACAAGATAGTACAAACGGCAAATATGTAACAGCTGTAAGTACTGAGGAGCTATTGTTACAGTGGGACTAATATAGTTTATCTTTGTAGAGTTCTATGGGAAAGATGGACCATACAATGCCTTGGTTGGAAAGGACTGCACCAGGGCTGTGGCCAAGATGTCCCTTGAGCCAGCTGATCTGACTTCTGACACTGTGAGTAAAGGAAAACAAAACAAACGGTTGGGCTGGGGAAGGGGTGCAGCGTCACCAAGGGGTGCAGCGTCACCAAGGGGTGCAGCGTCACCAAGGGGTGCAGCGTCACCAAGGGGAAGGGGTGCAGGGTCACCAAGGGGAAGGGGTGCAGCGTCACCAAGGGGAAGGGGTGCAGCGTCACCAAGGGGAAGGGGTGCAGCGTCACCAAGGGGAAGGGGTGCAGGGTCACCAAGGGGAAGGGGTGCAGCGTCATCAAGGGGTGCAGCGTCATCAAGGGGAAGGGGTGCAGCGTCATCAAGGGAAGGGGTGCAGCGTCACCAAGGGGAAGGGTGCAGGGTCACCAAGGGGAAGGGTGCAGCGTCACCAAGGGGAAGGGTGCAGGGTCACCAAGGGGAAGGGTGCAGGGTCAC
The DNA here is from genome assembly GCF_034236695.1 of Oncorhynchus nerka. NCBI lineage: Eukaryota > Metazoa > Chordata > Actinopteri > Salmoniformes > Salmonidae > Oncorhynchus > Oncorhynchus nerka. The sequence continues at coordinate 89,825,783 of NC_088407.1, forward strand.
CAAGGGGAAGGGGTGCAGCGTCACCAAGGGGAAGGGTGCAGGGTCACCAAGGGGAAGGGTGCAGCGTCATCAAGGGGAAGGGGTGCAGCGTCATCAAGGGGAAGGGTGCAGGGTCATCAAGGGAAGGGGTGCAGCGTCACCAAGGGGAAGGGGTGCAGCGTCACCAAGGGGAAGGGGTGCAGCGTCACCAAGGGGAAGGGTGCAGCGTCATCAAGGGGAAGGGTGCAGCGTCATCAAGGGAAGGGTGCAGCGTCACCAAGGGGTGCAGCGTCACCAAGGGGAAGGGTGCAGCGTCATCAAGGGAAGGGGTGCAGCGTCACCAAGGGGAAGGGTGCAGCGTCACCAAGGGAAGGGTGCAGCGTCACCAAGGGGAAGGGGTGCAGCGTCACCAAGGGGAAGGGGTGCAGCGTCACCAAGGGGAAGGGTGCAGCGTCACCAAGGGGAAGGGTGCAGCGTCACCAAGGGGAAGGGTGCAGCGTCACCAAGGGGAAGGGTGCAGCGTCATCAAGGGGAAGAGGTGCAGCGTCACCAAGGGGAAGGGTTGCAGCGTCACCAAGGGGAAGGGGTGCAGCGTCACCAAGGGGAAGGGGTGCAGGGTCACCAAGGGGTGCAGCGTCACCAAGGGGAAGGGGTGCAGCGTCACCAAGGGGAAGGGGTGCAGGGTCACCAAGGGGTGCAGCGTCATCAAGGGGAAGGGGTGCAGCGTCACCAAGGGGAAGGGGTGCAGCGTCATCAAGGGGAAGGGGTGCAGCGTCACCAAGGGGAAGGGGTGCAGCGTCACCAAGGGGAAGGGGTGCAGGGTCACCAAGGGGAAGGGGTGCAGCGTCATCAAGGGGTGCAGCGTCATCAAGGGGAAGGGTGCAGCGTCACCAAGGGAAGGGGTGCAGGGTCACCAAGGGGAAGGGTGCAGCGTCACCAAGGGAAGGGGTGCAGGGTCATCAAGGGGAAGGGTGCAGCGTCACCAAGGGGAAGGGGTGCAGCGTCACCAAGGGGAAGGGGTGCAGGGTCACCAAGGGGAAGGGGTGCAGCGTCATCAAGGGGTGCAGCGTCATCAAGGGGAAGGGGTGCAGCGTCACCAAGGGGAAGGGGTGCAGGGTCACCAAGGGGAAGGGGTGCAGCGTCACCAAGGGGAAGGGGTGCAGGGTCACCAAGGGGAAGGGGTGCAGCGTCACCAAGGGGAAGGGGTGCAGCGTCACCAAGGGGAAGGGGTGCAGGGTCACCAAGGGGAAGGGGTGCAGCGTCACCAAGGGGTGCAGCGTCACCAAGGGAAGGGGTGCAGCGTCACCAAGGGGAAGGGTGCAGCGTCACCAAGGGAAGGGTGCAGGGTCACCAAGGGAAGGGTGCAGCGTCATCAAGGGGAAGGGTGCAGCGTCATCAAGGGGAAGGGTGCAGGGTCATCAAGGGGTGCAGGGTCATCAAGGGAAGGGGTGCAGCGTCACCAAGGGGAAGGGTGCAGCGTCACCAAGGGGAAGGGTGCAGCGTCACCAAGGGGAAGGGGTGCAGGGTCACCAAGGGGAAGGGTGCAGCGTCACCAAGGGGTGCAGCGTCACCAAGGGAAGGGGTGCAGCGTCACCAAGGGGAAGGGTGCAGGGTCACCAAGGGGAAGGGGTGCAGCGTCATCAAGGGAAGGGTGCAGCGTCATCAGGGGAAGGGTGCAGCGTCACCAAGGGAAGGGTGCAGCGTCACCAAGGGGAAGGGGTGCAGCGTCACCAAGGGGAAGGGTGCAGGGTCACCAAGGGGTGCAGCGTCATCAAGGGAAGGGGTGCAGCGTCACCAAGGGGAAAGGGTGCAGCGTCACCAAGGGGAAGGGGTGCAGCGTCACCAAGGGTGCATCGTCACCAAGGGGAAGGGGTGCAGCGTCACCAAGGGGTGCAGCGTCATCAAGGGGAAGGGTGCAGCGTCACCAAGGGGAAGGGTGCAGCGTCACCAAGGGGAAGGGTGCAGCGTCACCAAGGGGAAGGGTGCAGCGTCACCAAGGGGAAGGGGTGCAGCGTCACCAAGGGAAGGGTGCAGCGTCACCAAGGGAAAGGGTGCAGCGCCACCAAGGGGAAGGGGTGCAGCGTCATCAAGGGGTGCAGGGTCATCAAGGGGTGCAGCGTCATCAAGGGGAAGGGGTGCAGCGTCACCAAGGGGAAGGGGTGCAGCGTCACCAAGGGGTGTAGCGTCACCAAGGGGAAGGGGTGCAGCGTCACCAAGGGGAAGGGGTGCAGCGTCATCAAGGGGAAGGGGTGCAGGGTCACCAAGGGGAAGGGGTGCAGCGTTACCAAGGGGAAGGGGTGCAGCGTCATCAAGGGGAAGGGGTGCAGCGTTACCAAGGGGACAGTTAAATTCAGGGCTGGACAAGGTAGAGATGGCTGTAGTAAATGGCATGGCTAGCTAACTGTTGACATGAAACTAAACTCGAGTTTTAACCCCGGTGTTGCGCTTGTGCGTAGCAGGAAGCTAATTCTTATATGACCTGTTTGTAGAATGTTAAGTCCCCTTGTTGACTGAGGTGAATGAAACTACAGCATCAAGGTGATAATGGCTAGAGTCAATGTTGCTTGTTTTTGCTGTTCTCCAAAATTGCATTTATTTTTCTTTTCTCCAATTGTGTAGAAGTGCAGTAAAAATAAAAATCATTGAGGGGGGATGATGCCCCTGCTCTGGTCTGCAAAGAACCTGTGTAGATGTTTAACTCCCATCGAACCCTTTTTGCAGAACTATAAAGGGTTCTTCAGAAAAGGTTCCACAAAGAACCCATAGAAAACCCTCTTTTTTTTCCTACTTTTCTCTTAGTAATGAAATGGGTGTCTCTTGTCCTTTTTTCCCTCCCTCTCTCTTTCAGACGGGCCTTACTGAAGAGCAGCTCCAATCCCTAGAGAGTGTATTTGAGGGCACATACAAGACAAAGTACCCTATTGTAGGCTACACTGCCATACGCATCCTCAACCAGGATGGAAGCCCCAATGAGGACTTCAAGCCTGAAGACCAACCTCATTTTAACATTAGAGACGAGTTCTAATCCAAAGGATTTATTTTTATTTTTATGGGTACTGTTTTTGTTCTTCTTTTTTCTCTGATATATTTTGGTACGCCAACAAAACAAAAAAAACTGTGGAGACCATGAAGATTCAATACTGTGTGATCCTCAATTTGCTCATGATTTGAAAAATGATTATTTCTGAATTCCCAGGCAGATCCATGTGTTAGGACTGCATGTCTGGATGTTCTGTGATGAAGCCCGTAAAGGGTGGCCTTTACCAAGGGATAGGCAGCCATGTGTTTCAGCTCTATTTTTCCTTTACCTTATTTGAAGACCATATTTATATCTTTAAAAGATATGTTATTTTTTTAAGATATAATTTTATGTTGACGACCAATGAAAAACATGGAATGTTTGTTACCATGTTGTTAGTCAAATACACAAGAATTGAATGTTTTCCATTGATCATTTAAATCATTGTAATTGGTTATAATGAGCTATGAAGCTGCACAGGCCCTATACCATTAATTGAATGTTAAAGTCGTTTAAAACATTATTATTATTATTATTAAAATAGTAGGAGCGAAAGGTTTGTTGGCTTATTTTCAAATCAAATCAAATTTTATTTGTCACATACACATGGTTAGCAGATGTTAATGCGAGTGTAGCGAAATGCTTGTGCTTCTAGTTCCGGCAATACATTTCCACCTGGATAGGACAGGTAGTTTCCTCCTGGATAGGACAGGTAGTTTCAACCTGGATAGGACAGGTAGTTTCCTCCTGGATAGGACAGGTAATGCAGACATCTTCTACATAGAAGAATACAGTGCCTTTGAAAGTTATTCAGACCCCTTTACTTTTTCCACATTTTGTGACGTTACAGCCTTATTCTAAAATAGATTAAATATACAATTTTCCTTTAGCAATCTACACACAATACCCTATAATGACGAAGCAAAAACTGTTTTTTAAATTTTAGCAAATGTATTAAATATTTAAAACAAAAATACCTTATTTATATACAGTGGCAAGAAAAAGTATGTGAACCCTTTGGAATTACATGGATTTCTGCATAAATTGGTCATCAAATTTGATCTGATCTTAAACTAAGTCTCAACAGTAGACATACATAGTGTGCTTAAACTAATAACACAAATTATTGTATTCAAAATACATCTTTTAAAGAAAAATACACCTTTTAAACATTCGCAGTGTAGGTTGGGTAAAGTATGTGAACCCCTAGGCTAATGACTTCTCCAAATGCTAATTGGAGTCAGCTAACCTGGAGTCCAATCAATGAGACAAGATTGGAGATGTTGGTTAGAGCTGCCCTGCCCGATAGAAAACACTCACAAAAATTGAGTTTGCTATTCACAAGAAGCATTGCCTGATGTGAACCATGCCTGGAACAAAAAAGATCTCAGAAGACCTAAGATGAAGAAGTGTTGACTTGCATAAAGCTGGAAAGGGTTAAAAAAGTATCTCTACATTCATGATGTTCATCAATCCAGGTTAAGACAAATTGTCTATAAATGGAGAAAGTTCAGCGCTGTTGCTACTCTCCCTAGGAGTGGCCATCTTGCAAAGATGACTGCAAGAGCACAGCGCAGAATGTTCAATGAGGTTAAGAAGAATCCTAGAGAGTCAGCTAAAGACATCCAGAAATCTCTGGGACATGCTAACATCTCTGTTGACAAGTCTACGATACGTAAAACACTAAACAAGAATGGTGATCATGGGAGGACACCACGGAAGAAGCCACTGCTGTCCACAAAAAACATTGCTGCAAGTCTGAAGTTTATAAAAGAGCACCTGGATGTTCCACAGCGCTACTGGCAAAATATTCTGTGGGCAGATGAAACTACAGTCGAGTTGTTTGGAAGGAACACACAACACCATGTGTGGAGAAAAAAAGACACCAACATCAAAACCTCATCCCAACTGTAAAGTCTGGTGGAGGGAGCATCATGGTTTGAAGCTGCTTTGCTGCTTCAGAGCCCGGACAGCTTGCTATCATCGACGGAAAAAATGAATTCCCAAGTTTATCAAGACATTTTGCAGGAGAATGTTAGGCTATCTGTTCTCCCAATTGAAGCTCAACAGAAGTTGGGTGATGCAGCAGGATAACAACCCAAAACACAGAAGTAAATCAACAACAGAATGGCTTCAACAGAAGAAAATACGCCTTCTGGAGTGGCCCGGTTAGAGTCCTGACCTCAACCCGATTTGAGATGCTGTAGCAAGACCTCAAGAGAGCAGTTCACACCAGAAATCCCAAGAATATTGCTGAACTGAAACAGTTTTGTGAAGAGGAATGGTCCAAAATTCCTCCTGACTGTTGTGTAGGTCTGATCCACAACTACAGAAAACATTTGGTTGTGGTTATTGCTGCCAAAGGAGGGTCAACCAGTTATTAAATCCAAGGGTTCACATACTTTTCCCACCCTGCACTGTGAATGTTTACACGGTGTGTTCAATAAAGACATGAAAACCCATAATTATTTGTGTGTTATTAATTTAATCAGATTGGTTGTCTATTGTTGTGACCTAGATGAAGATCAGATCTAATTTAAAGACCAATTTATGCAGAAATCCAGGTACTTCCAAAGGGTTCACATACTTTTTCTTGCCACTGAAAGTATTTAGACCCTTTGCTATGAGACTTGAAACTGAGCTCAGGTGCATCCTGTTTCCACTGATCATCCTTGAGATGTTTCTACAACTTGATCGGAGTCCACCTGTGGTAAATTCAATTAATTGGACATGATTTGGAAAGGCACACACCTGTATATATAAGGTCCCACAGTTGACAGTACACGTCAGAGCAAAAACCAAGCCATGAAGTCAAAGGAATTGTCCGTAGAGCTCAGAGACAGGATTGTGATTATGGCACAGATCTGAGGAAGGGTACCAAAACATTTCTGCAGCATTGAAGGTCCCCAAGAACACAGTGGCTTTCGTCATTCTTAAGTGGAAGAGGTTTGGAACCACGAAGACTCTTCCTAGAGCTGCCCGGCCAAACTGAGCAATCGGGGGAGAATGGCCTTGGTCAGGAAGTTGACCAAGAACCTGATGGTCACTCTGACAGAGCTCCAGAGATGGAGAGAACCTTCCAGAAGGAGAACCATCTCTGCAGCACTCCACCAATCAGGCCTTTATGGTAAAGTGGCCAGACGGAAGCCACTCCTCAGTAAAAGGCCTATGACATCCCGCTTGGAGTTTGCCAAAAGGCACCTAAAGGACTCTCAGACCATGAGAAACAAGATTCTTGGTCTGATGAAACCAAGATTGAACTCTTTGGCCTGAATGCCAAGCGTCACATCTGGAGGAAACATGGCTCCATCCCTACGGTGAAGCATAGTGGTGGCAGCATCATGCTGTGGACAACGCAGGAGTGGCTTTGGGAGTCTCTGAATGTCCTTGAGTGGCCCAGCCAAAGCCCAGACTTGAACCCGATCGTACGTCTCTGGAGAGACCTGAAAATAGCTGTGCAGCAACACTCTCCATCCAACCTGACAGAGCTTGAGAGGATCTGCAGAGAAGAATGGGAGAAACACCGCAAATACAGGTGTGCCAAGCTTGTAGTGTCATACCCAAGAAGACTCAAGGCTCTAATCGCTGCCAAAAAATGCTTCAACAAAGTACAGTCGTGGCCAAAAGTTTTGAGAATGACACAAATATGAATTTCCACAAAGTTTGCTGCTTCAGTGTGTTCAGATATTTTTGTCACATGTTACTATGGAATACCGAAGTATAATTACAAGCATTGCATAAGTGTCAAAGGCTTTTATTGACAATTACATGAAGTTGTTCTAAAGAGTCAATATTTGCAGTGTTGACTCTCTTTTCTTGATGATCTGATAAATGGTTGATTCAGGTGAAATCTTACTGGCAGCAATATCCTTGCCTGTGAAGCCCTTTTTGTGCAAAGCAATGATGACGGCACGTGTTTCCTTGCAGGTAGCCATGGTTGACAGAGGAAGAAAAATTATTCCAAGCACCCAACCTCCTTTTGAAGCTTCCAGTCTGTTATTCAAACTCAATCAGCATGACAGAGGGATCTCCAACCTTGTCCTCGTCAACACTCACACCTGTGTTAACGAGAGAATCACTGACATGATGTCAGCTGGTCCTTTTGTGGCAGGGCTGAAATGCAGTGGAAATGTTTTTTGGGGGATTCAGTTCATTTGCATGGCTGAGGGACTTTGCAATTAATTGCAATTCATCTGATCACTCTTCATAACATTCTGGAGTATATGCAAATTGCCATCATACAAATTGAGGCAGCAGACTTTGTGAAAATGAATATTTGTGTCATTCTCAAAACTTTTGGCCACAACTGTACAGAGTAAAGGGTCTGAATACTTATGTAAATGTGATGTTTTAGTAGTTTATTTGTAAACCATTTGCAAAATTGTCTAAAAATCTCTTTTTGCTTTTTTCATTATGGGGTATTGTGTGTAGATTGATGAGGATGTATTTAAAAAATATATATAAACCTGTAAAGTAACAAAATGTGGAAAAAGTCAAGGGGTCTGAATACTTTCCGAAGGCTCTGTTTGTCACATGTACATTTTGAGGGTAGTGGTATAGTTTTTATTTAAAAAAGTCTAGGATAGTATTTTTTTCTGACCCTGGAATATAAATACAATATACATGTATCACTAGTCATAACTTCAAGGCTGTAGCTGTCGTCTGAACGACCAAAGGTCCCCATTGACACTAGTCATAACTTCAAGGTTGTAGCTGTCGTCTGAACGACCAAAGGTCCCCATAGACACTAGTCATAACTTCAAGGCTGTAACTGAAAGGACCCAACGGCCACGGTGCGTCCGGATGGCACTACAGTAGTAGTCAGCAGCCCGTTCTGTTCTGTAGGGTGGAGCTTTTAACCACACTCAGGTAGGTCTTCGGCGTCATCGAACAAGGTTAGGCTCTCCTCTGCTCTGGCATTTTTATGTATCTGATTATGAGTCAGACATGAGTAGCCTACCACGTCAGTATAAGTAATCTTCACAGCCAAGTTCAGAGGACAGGCGCCCAACCGTTTCAGAGAGTGTCCCCTTACAGAGAAGGAGTAGCGTTCTTTATCACGGACTGAGAGTTCCCCAGACAAGTAAACTACTACGATCTCTTTCCGGTACTTTGGAGTCCGCGTTCCGTCGCTAAACCTGATACACCACCCAGAACAAAGATGCCTAAAACGGTGAGTTTAAAAAAAATAAAAAATAAACATTTTATTTGTCCGACTATATAAAATGTCATGTATGTACACGTAACGGTAATCGGTTACTTTCTATCTGAATAAATGTAACGGAGCCTAAACCAAACACAAGGCAGGTCAAATGAATGATCATGTTATTTCAATGTCCAGTATACCAGAATAACCTCTTGTTTTCTATTAATTGTCCATTGTTGTCTAAGATTGATGATATAGCCTTACACTAATTAATTTACGATGACAATCACTGAAGTTGCCCTGATTATTTGTCAGTGTTATTTGGCCTTATTTGTAATAGCTGTGAGTTACATTTGAGGTGTCCTGGCCTTAGTTATCTTTGTTTTCTTTATTATCTTGGTCAGGTCAGGGTGTGACATGGGGGATTAATGTGTTTTGTCTGGTCTAGGGGTTTTGTATGTTTTATGGGGTGTTTTCTAAGTCTAGGTGATTATGTAAGTCTATGGTTGCCTAGATTGGTTCTCAATTAGAGGCAGGTGTTTATCGTTGTCTCTGATTGGGAACCATATTTAGGCAGCCATATTCTTTGGGTATTTTGTGGGTGGTTGTCTTCTGTCTTAGTGTCATTGCACGAGATAGGACTGTTTCTACTTTTTTCCACGTTTTTTTGGGGTTTTTGTAATTGTGTTCATGTTTAGTTTCTCCTATTAAAAAAAGATGTTGAACACTAGACCACGCTGCATTTTGATCCTCCTCTCCTTCAGCGGACGAAAGACGTTACATGAGGCCTCTCAAAAAGTTAATCAATATGATCCAAAACCATTTGAGGCCTGCCATCTCAAAAAAGTTAATCAATATGATCCAAAACCAGAGTTGGGAGGGTATATGCTTTAATGTGATGCAATCTTTAAGAATATGCTTTGGTTTAACTTAATATATAATAAAGATAATATAATAAAGATTGAATATATAATAATTATTTAACGTAATATATAATAATTATTTAACGTAATATATAATAATTATTTAACGTAATATATAATAATTATTTAACGTATTAGTTAATATATAACCCAGTTCCTTGACAAAGTTATTCGGTAAAAGTGTTCCGTTTCTCTACAATGGAGGATTTTCCTTCAGAGCAGCAAGATGGTGGTACTGAATGATACTGTTTCTCTCCCTCCCTATTTCAGCAATGTTCTCATGGTGACTGAGATGCACCATTTGTAAAATAACTACAGACCAAGTCTGCAGTGGATGAGTATTGTATTGTGTCGATAACAGTATCGGAAGGAAGCCATCTTCTGTTTGAAAGAAACCGTAAGAGTCCATTTTAAGTGTGAATCCTTACCCGGGCCTTACTTATTAACTAAACTCAAGAGTTTGACCCACAGGTCTCTGTCTCCTGACTGGCTACGGTAGGCATTACTGGATAACCATAGATTAGCTCTCGCTGCTGTGCTAAGGCATTTGCACAGCAGTTCTAGAATCATTAAGAGATTCTGTGTTGGAACCCCATGATGTAATTTTGATAACGTAGAGCCACGTAGACATTTTAATCAGAGAGCTCAGTTTTACGTGGCTCGGTCTCGGTTCCATAAAAGTACTGCGTCTTAAACAAACACTACAATAGCAATAACCTTGGGATGGTATTCTGTTGATGGAGTTTCACTTGGAGCATAGCAACAGCACTCCTTGAGAGAGTCCGACCGCAGGGGTCAGTCTGACATCAATCTGACGTCATTTCTGTGACATTCTTCTCTGGAGAGTCAGAGTAGATAAAGCTTTCACCACTATAGTAAATACTCCAGGGCTGTATCCCCAATGGCACCCTACTGTATACCCTATATAGTGCACTACTTTACGACCAAGCACTACGGGCCCTGGTCAAAAGTAGTGCACTATAATGGGAATAGGGTACAATTTGAGATTAGTCCCAGGGTTACTAGGGTTACCCAGGGAGGTGAGATGAGACCTTGGGTTACCCAGGGAGATGAGACCTAGGGTTACCCAGGGAGATGAGACCTAGGGTTACCCAGGGAGATGAGACCTAGGGTTACCCAGGGAGATGAGACCTAGGGTTACTCAGGGAGATGAGACCTAGGGTTACCCAGGGAGATGAGACCTAGGGTTACCCAGGGAGATGAGACCTAGGGTTACCCAGGGAGATGAGACCTTGGGTTACCCAGGGAGATGAGACCTAGGGTTACCCAGGGAGATGAGACCTAGGGTTACCCAGGGAGATGAGACCTAGGGTTGCCCAGGGAGATGAGACCTAGGGTTGCCCAGGGAGATGAGACCTAGGGTTACCCAGGGAGATGAGACCTAGGGTTACCCAGGGAGATGAGACCTAGGGTTACCCAGGGAGATGAGACCTAGGGTTACCCAGGGAGATGAGACCTAGGGTTACCCAGGGAGATGAGACCTAGGGTTACCCAGGGAGATGAGACCTAGGGTTACCCAGGGAGATGTTGTCCGGGTTTTACCGGGTTAGGCCGCCATTGTAAATAAGAGTTTGATTTTGAAACTGACTTGCCTTGTTAAATAAAGGTTAAATAAATGTTTTTATTAAATACCCAGGAAGATACTGGGGAGTGGGTAGAACAGGGTTCAATCATGATTGTTGTTGTTCTCCAAATCCAATGGAACAAAATCCACATCTGATCAACTGGTCCTGTATCTCATCTCTAAACCCAAATCTTCTTTGATCAGTAAAATAATAAACAAAAAAATGTGCCTGACTAGAAAGTGTAGCATAGAAAGTGTAGCATAGAACGTGTAGCATAGAAAGTGTAGCATAGAACATGTAGCATAGAACATGTAGCATAGAACATGTAGCATAGAACGTGTAGCACAGAAAGTGTAGCACAGAACGTGTAGCATAGAAAGTGTAGCATAGAAAGTGTAGCATAGAACGTGTTGCATAGAAAGTGTAGCATAGAAAGTGTAGCATAGAAAGTGTAGCATAGAACGTGTAGCATAGAAAGTGTAGCATAGAACGTGTTGCATAGAAAGTGTAGCATAGAAAGTGTAGCATAGAACGTGTTGCATAGAAAGTGTAGCATAGAACGTGTAGCATAGAAAGTGTAGCATAGAACGTGTAGCATAGAACGTGTTGCATAGAAAGTGTAGCATAGAAAGTGTAGCATAGAACGTGTAACATAGAAAGTGTAGCATAGAACGTGTAGCATAGAAAGTGTAGCATAGAACGTGTAGCATAGAACGTGTTGCATAGAAAGTGTAGCATAGAAAGTGTAGCATAGAAAGTGTAGCATAGAAAGTGTAGCATAGAACGTGTAGCATAGAACGTGTTGCATAGAAAGTGTAGCATAGAAAGTGTAGCATAGAAAGTGTAGCATATAGATCGAGCCCGTGTCCAGTATGCTCATGGTGAGTATATGGTGATTTGCTAGGAAACGTAGCTGTTAAATGGTCAGATATGATCAGACTGAAAAAAGAGCAGCATACAGATCATGTATATATATATCTATCTACTCACGGTGATGTGTTAGGAAACATGGAGGTGGTGGAGGCCGATGTTCCAGTTGTTGTTGCGCAATTTAAGATGGGTTTATCTTTATGGCGCTGGGGCGTGTTGGAGGGTAAGTTTATAAAGAGGTTGTGTAACGCAGCAGAGAAAGCCAACGCTTCAATTCTCTGTCAAGGTTCAGGGAACAGTTATGAGAGAGAGAGAGAGAGACAGAGTCAGAGAGAGAGAGAGAGAGAGTCAGAGAGAGAGAGACTGGTTGCCCTTTTCTTGTTGCCACGAGAAAAGGGCAACTACTGAAGAACAAACAACATTGTAAATACAACCCATATCTATGCTTATTTATTTTCCCTTGTGTACTTTAACTATTTGTACATTGTTACAACACTGTATATATATATATATATATATATATATGTCATATATGTCAATGTCATATTATATATATATATATATATATATATATAATATGACATTTGTAATGTCTTTATTGTTTTGAAACTTCTGTATGTGTAATGTTTACTGTTCATTTTTATTGTTTATTTCATTTTTGTATAATATCTGCCTCACTTGCTTTGGCTAACACATGTTTCCCATGCCAATAATGCCCCTTGAATTGACAGAGAGAGACAGAGAGAGAGTGGTACACAAGTACTGTTCTGTGTGTTGCTATATTGCCTGGCCTTGCACCTCTTTATGTACAGATGCCACATCTTAATTTGATAGCACTGTTGTTGCAGACATGTTCCTGCCATGCAGGAAATGCAAACTTATAGTGCATGCAAGGTTTAAAATGCTTCTAAAGTTTGTAATTTCACCTTTCAAATGTCAGACTTGAAACAGGGTCAAATTAAGATGCAGCATCTGTATCATATCAATGGTATATATTATATAAAGTATATATTATATAAAGTGCCATCGGAAAGTATTCAGACCCCTTGACTTTTTTAACATTTTGGTAGGTTGCAGCATTATTTTAAAATGGATTAAATAGTTTTTTTCCACCTCATCAATCTGCCTGCACATAATTGCCCGTAATGACAAAGCAAAAACAGGATTTTAGAAATGTTTGATAATTTATAAAAAAAAATTTAAAAAACTGATATCACATTTACATAAGTATTCAGACCCTTTACTCAGTACTTGGTTGACGCACCTTTGACAGCGATAAGAGTCTCAAGTCTTCTTGAGTATGACGCTACAAGCTTGGCACACCTGTATTTGGGGAGTTTCTCCCATTCTTCTCTGCAGATCCTCTCAAGATCTGTCAGGTTGGATGGGGAGCGTCGCTGCACAGCTATTTTCAGGTCTCTCCAGAGATGTTAGATCAGGTTCAAGTCTGGGCTCTGGCTGGGCTTCTCAAGGACATTCAGAGACTTGTCCTGAAGCCCTTCCTGCAATGTCTTGGCTGTGTGTTTAGGTTCGTTGTCCTGTTGGAAGGTGAACCTTCACCCCAGTCTGAGGTCCTGAGTGCTCTGGAGCATGTTTTCATCAAGCATCTCTCTGTACTTTGCTCCGTTCATCTTTGCCTCGATCCTGACTAGTCTCCCAGTCCCTTCCACTGAAAAACATCCCCACAGCATGATGCTGCCACCACCAGGCTTCACCGTAGGGATTGTGCCAGGTTTCCTCCAGATGTGACGCTCGGCATTCAGGCCAAAGAGTTCAATCTTGGTTTCATCAGACCGGAGAATCATGTTTCTCAAGGTCTGAGAGTCTTTAGGTGCCTTTTGGCAAACTCCAAGCGGGCTGTCATGTGCCTTTTACTGAGGAGTGGCTTCCGTCTGGCCACTGTACCATGAAGGCTTGATTGGTGGGTTACTGTAGAGATGGTTGTTCTTCTGGAAGTTTCTGCCATCTCCACAGAGGAACTCTAGAGCTCTGTCAGAGTGACCATCGGGTTCTTGGTCACCTCCCTAACCAACGCCGTTCTCCCACGATTGCTTTGTTTGGCCGGGAGGCCAGCTCTAGGAAGAGTCTTGGTGGTTCCAAACTTCTTCCATTTAAGAATGATGGAGGTCACTGTGTTCTTGGGGACCTTCAATGCTGCAGAAATGATTTGGTACCCTTCCCCAGATCTGTGCCTTGACAGAATCCGGTCTCGGCGGTCTATGGACAATTCCTTCGACCTCGTGGCTTGGTTTTTACTCTAACATGCACTGTCAAGTGTGGGACCTTATATAGAAAGGTGTGGGCCTTTCCAAATCATCCAATCAATTGAATTTACCTCAGGTGGGATACCAATCAAATTGTAGAAACATCTCCAGGATGATAAATGGAAACAGGATGCACCTGAGCTCAATGTCGAGTCTCACAGCAAAGGGTCTGAATAGTTATGGAAATAAGGTGTTTCTGTTTTTTTTTATTTTTAATACATTTGCAAAAATAAAAAAAAAAAACAGTTTTTGCTTTGTCATTATGGGGTATTGTGTGAAGATTGCTGAGGCTGTAACGTTACAACATTTGGAAAAAGTCAAGGGGTCTGAAAGTACTGTGAAAATAAAAGATCGTCTGAAAGTACTGTACCTTTAAAAGATGTCTTGGCTGAAAATAGGCAAGACATCTTTTCAATAATCCACAATCTCTCTGCCTACAATCGTTTTCCATGGTAGAAAATCTGATTATGATACCTGGTCTGTATTGAAGAAGCAGTCTGTTACAATACTCATCCTTTTTCATAAGTCTTATTTCTAAACCACTGTGAAATATATTTTGTACCTCAAAATATTGTATTTTCAGCTGTTTGAAGCTGAAATAGAGCACGTAGAACAGATCTACAGCTTCTTAGACTGGCTTTCAATGAGAATGACAGCTCTATAACACACATTTCTATGTGAATTTGGTTGGGTCGCCCAAAAAGTTCAATATTGCAGCTTGAAGTGATTGTGATATCTGTCTATCCCTCCTCAGTAACAGATTAAAGGCAGTCCCTCAGTAACAGTGTAAGGGTAGTCCCTCAGTAACAGTGTAAGGGTAGTCCCTCAGTAACAGTGTAAGGGTAGTCCCTCAGTAACAGTGTAAGGGTAGTCCCTCAGTAACAGCGTAAGGGTAGTCCCTCAGTAACAGTGTAAGGGTAGTCCCTCAGTAACAGTGTAAGGGTAGTCCCTCAGTAACAGTGTAAGGGTAGTCCCTCAGTAACAGTGTAAGGGTAGTCCCTCAGTAACAGCGTAAGGGTAGTCCCTCAGTAACAGCATAAGGGTAGTCCTCAGTAAGTCCTCAGTGTAAGGGTAGTCCCTCAGTAACAGTGTAAGGGCAGTCCCTCAGTAACAGCGTAAGGGTAGTCCCTCAGTAACAGTGTAAGGGTAGTCCCTCAGTAACAGTGTAAGGGTAGTCCCTCAGTAACAGCGTAAGGGTAGTCCCTCAGTAACAGCATAAGGGTAGTCCCTCAGTAACAGCATAAGGGTAGTCCCTCAGTAACAGCGTAAGGGCAGTCCCTCAGTAACAGTGTAAGGGCAGTCCCTCAGTAACAGTGTAAGGGTAGTCCCTCAGTAACAGCGTAAGGGCAGTCTCTCAGTAACAGCGTAAGGGTAGTCTCTCAGTAACAGCGTAAGGGTAGTCCCTCAGTAACAGCGTAAGGGTAGTCCCTCAGTAACAGTGTAAGGGCAGTCCCTCAGTAACAGATTAAGGGTAGTCCCTCAGTAACAGTGTAAGGGTAGTCCCTCAGTAACATATTAAGGGCAGTCCCTCAGTAACAGTGTAAGGGTAGTCCCTCAGTAACAGATTATTGGCAGTCCCTCAGTAACAGATTAAGGGCAGTCCCTCAGTAACAGATTAAGGGCATATTTGGTTTCTACCACCTCATAAAACTTGCCCACCCCTAGACGTTGAGGTTCATGTTTTTCTTGAGAGAGACATCTGTACTTTGGCAAGCGTCGAATGCGTTGTTATGTCAACCTTGCAGGCCCTGCTAGTCCAAAGTCTACTGAGATAGTAGTTAGCAATTAGAGATGGTTTATGAGGAAATTACATCACAGCAGCACCACAAAAGGTATAGTTTACCTTAAACAATGACATTATTTATGTTTCCTTACCTTGAAAGTAGGTGTATGGACTAGAATAGATTGCGATCTACATTCTGTCTCTGTATACACAGCTACAGCCACTATTAACTAACGTCAGCTGACTAAATCAACTATGAGAGAATGAATGAACTAAGCCTCAATGAACCTTTATCCCCAAAATCACCTCAAAGTAACTTCAAATCAAGTCACTGAGTTGCACAATACCTTCTGAAGGTGAAAAGGGTTGCAATCATTCAACAAAGTATATTGGAGAAGAAAGCGTGCACCGTCGGATGAGCTGTATTCTGTGTATTCTGTGTTTTCTGTGTATTCTGTGTATTCTGTGTATTCTGTGTTTTCTGTGTATTCTGTGTACTCTGTACTCTGTGTATTCTGTGTGTATTCTGTGTATTCTGTGTTTTCTGTGTATTCTGTGTATTCTGTGTAATGTAAGTTCATGTCAGCACCACTTGACCAGCTCAGATTCCTGGTACATGGAAACGTTGCTGGTGAATAAAGGCGGTTCTTATTCTGAATCTCCAGGTCAATGTCCGGATCACCACAATGGATGCTGAGCTGGAGTTCTCCATTCTTCCCAGCACCACCGGCAAACAGTTGTTCGATCAGGTCAGTTCACATTCACTAACTAACTAACTCTCTGTCTCACACACACACACTCCCTCACTAACTAACTAACTAACTAACTAACTCTCTGTCTCACACACACACACACTAACTAACTAACTAACTAACTAACTAACTAACTAAGTCTCTCTCACACACACACACTCCCTCCCCCTCCCTCCCTCCCTCACTAACTAACTAAGTCTCTCTCTCACACACACACTCCCTCCCTCACTAACTAACTAACTAACTAAGTCTCACTCACTCACTCACTCACTCACTCACTCACTCACTCACTCACTCACTCACTCACTCACTCACTCACTCACTCACTCACTAACTAACTAACTCACTAACTAACTAAGTCTCACACACACACACACACTCACTCCCTCACTAACTAACTAACTAAGTCTCACACACACACACTCCCTCCCTCACTAACTAACTAACTAACTAACTAACTAACTAAGTCTCACTCACTCACTCACTCACTCACTCACTCACTCACTCACTCACTCACTCACTCACTAACTAACTAACTAACTAACTAACTAACTAACTAACTAACTAAGTCTCACTCACTCACTCACTCACTCACTCACTCACTCACTCACTCACTCACTCACTCACTCACTCACTCACTCACTAACTAACTAACTAACTAAGTCTCACTCACTCCCTCACTAACTAACTAAGTCTCTCTCACACACACACTCCCTCCCTCACTAACTAACTAACTAACTAAGACTCACTCACTCACTCACTCACTCACTCACTCACTCACTCACTCACTCACTCACTCACTCACTCACTCACTCACTCACTAACTAAGTCTCACTCACTCCCTCACTAACTAACTAACTCTCTGTCTCACACACACACACTCCCTCACTAACTAACTAACTAACTAACTCTCTGTCTCACACACACACACACACTCCCTCACTAACTAACTAACTAACTAACTAACTAAGTCTCTCTCACACACACACTAAGTCTCCCTCCTCCCTCCCTCCCTCCCTCCCTCCCTCCCTCCCTCCCTCCCTCCCTCCCTCCCTCCCTCCCTCCCTCCCTCCCTCACTAACTAACTAAGTCTCTCTCACACACACACACTCCCTCCCTCACTAACTAACTAACTAACTAAGTCTCACTCACTCACTCACTCACTCACTCACTCACTCACTCACTCACTCACTCACTCACTCACTCACTCACTCACTAACTCACTAAGTCTCACACACACACACACACACTCACTCCCTCACTAACTAACTAACTAAGTCTCACTCACTCACTCACTCACTCACTCACTCACTCACTCACTCACTCACTCACTCACTCACTCACTCACTCACTCACTCACTCACCACTCAAACTAACTAACTAAGTCTCACACACACACACTCCCTCCCTCACTAACTAACTAACTAACTAAGTCTCACTCACTCACTCACTCACTCACTCACTCACTCACTCACTCACTCACTCACTCACTCACTCACTCACTCACTAACTAACTAACTAAGTCTCACTCACTCCCTCACTAACTAACTAACTAACTAACTAACTAACTAACTAAGTCTCACTCACTAACTAACTAACTAACTCACTCACTAACTAACTAACTAAGTCTCACTCACTCCCTCACTAACTAACTAAGTCTCTCTCACACACACACACTCCCTCCCTCACTAACTAACTAACTAACTAAGTCTCACTCACTCACTCACTCACTCACTCACTAACTAACTAACTAAGTCTCACTCACTCCCTCACTAACTAACTAAGTCTCTCTCACACACACACACTCCCTCCCTCACTAACTAACTAACTAACTAAGTCTCACTCACTCACTCACTCACTCACTCACTCACTCACTCACTCACTCACTCACTCACTCACTCACTCACTCACTCACTCACTCACTAACTAACTAACTAACTAACTAACTAACTAAGTCTCACTCACTAACTAACTAACTAACTCACTCACTAACTAACTAACTAACTAAGTCTCACTCACTCCCTCACTAACTAACTAAGTCTCTCTCACACACACACACTCCCTCCCTCACTAACTAACTAACTAACTAAGTCTCACTCACTCACTCACTCACTCACTCACTCACTAACTAACTAACTAAGTCTCACTCACTCCCTCACTAACTAACTAAGTCTCTCTCACACACACACACTCCCTCCCTCACTCACTCACTCACTCACTCACTCACTCACTCACTCACTCACTCACTCACTCACTCACTCACTCACTCACTAACTAACTAAGTCTCACTCACTAACTAACTAACTAACTAACTAACTAACTAACTAACTAACTAAGTCTCACACACTCCCTCACAAACTAACCCGTCTCATTATAATGACCATGTTGTAGGAAAAGGTGAACAAGGTTTTGTAAAAATCGTCTCTCCAGTGTAAAATTTTTATTTTGTTTTTCTCTCTGTCTCCTCTGTTTTCTCCAGGTGTCCAGAACGGTCGGTCTGCGGGAGCTCTGGTACTTCGGCCTGCTGTTCGTCAACAACAAAGGGTTCCAAACATGGCTGAAGTTTGATAAAAAGGTAAGTTGGTATGTGTGATCCAGTGGTTACAGCTCTGTATGCCTGAGTCGACATGGGTTGGAACCCGACTCCGTGCTCTGTATGCCTGAGTCGGCGTGGGTTGGAACCCGACTCGCTGCTCTTTGCCTGAGTCGGCGTGGGTTGGAACCCGACTCGCTGCTCTTTGCCTGAGTCGGCGTGGGTTGGAACCCGACTCGCTGCTCTTTGCCTGAGTCGACGTGGGTTGGAACCCGAATCGCTGCTCTGTATGCCTGAGTCGGCGTGGGTTGGAACCCGACTTGCTGCTCTTTGCCTGAGTCGGCGTGGGTTGGAATCCGAATCGCTGCTCTGTATGCCTGAGTTGACGTGGGTTGGAACCCGACTCCCTGCTCTGTATGCCTGAGTCGACGTGGGTTGGAACCCGAATCGCTGCTCTGTATGCCTGAGTCGGCGTGGGTTGGAATCCGACTCGCTGCTCTTTGCCTGAGTCGGCGTGGGTTGGAACCCGACTCGCTGCTCTTTGCCTGAGTCGGAGTGGGTTGGAATCTGACTCGCTGCTCTTTGCCTGAGTCGACGTGGGTTGGAATCTGACTCGCTGCTCTGTATGCCTGAGTCGACGTGGGTTGGAACCCGAATCGCTGCTCTGTATGCCTGAGTCGGCGTGGGTTGGAATCCGACTCGCTGCTCTTTGCCTGAGTCGACGTGGGTTGGAACCCGAATCGCTGCTCTGTATGCCTGAGTCGGCGTGGGTTGGAATCCGACTCGCTGCTCTTTGCCTGAGTCGGCGTGGGTTGGAACCCGACTCGCTGCTCTGTATGCCTGAGTCGGCGTGGGTTGGAACCCGACTCGCTGCTCTTTGCCTGAGTCGGCGTGGGTTGGAACCCGACTCCCTGCTCTGTATGCCTGAGTCGGCGTGGGTTGGAACCCGACTCCCTGCTCTGTATGCCTGAGTCGGCGTGGGTTGGAACCCGACTCCCTGCTCTGTATGCCTGAGTTGGCGTGGGTTGGAATCCGACTCCCTGCTCTGTATGCCTGAGTCGGCGTGGGTTGGAACCCGACTCCCTGCTCTGTATGCCTGAGTCAGCGTGGGTTGGAACCCGACTCGCTGCTCTGTATGCCTGAGTCGGCGTGGGTTGGAACCCGACTCCCTGCTCTGTATGCCTGAGTCGGCGTGGGTTGGAACCCGACTCGCTGCTCTTTGCCTGAGTCGGCGTGGGTTGGAACCCGACTCCCTGCTCTGTATGCCTGAGTCGGCGTGGGTTGGTGGGTGAGTGGAACCCGACTCCCTGCTCTGTATGCCTGAGTCGGCGTGGGTTGGAACCCGACTCCCTGCTCTGTATGCCTGAGTCGGCGTGGGTTGGAACCCGACTCGCTGCTCTTTGCCTGAGTCGGCGTGGGTTGGAACCCGACTCCCTGCTCTGTATGCCTGAGTCGGCGTGGGTTGGAACCCGACTCCCTGCTCTGTATGCCTGAGTCGGCGTGGGTTGGAACCCGACTCGCTGCTCTTCCTATCTAAATTATGATGGCTACACCTTAAGCTGCACAGTGACACCTAAATGAAGAATCAACACAGCCGTTGATACGTAGTGCCATCTGACATACATAGCTCACCATTATGTACTGTATAAGTGCGCTGTAATGTTAGGAACTGCCCTAAGGACACAAATCATGTTTATTTGAATGGAATGGTTTCAAACACTATGGTCCCACTTATTCCATTCTAGACATAACAATGTAACCTACCCCTGATTTATTGTGTAGGTCAGTGGTATTCAAACTATTTCAGGGAGGGACCCCATTGGTTTCTGTCAGAATTTATGCGACCCCATTGGTTTCTGTCAGAATTTATCGCGACCCCATTGGTTTCTGTCAGAATTTATCGCGACCCCATTGGTTTCTGTCAGAATTTATCGCGACCCCATTGGTTTCTGTCAGAATTTATGCGACCCCATTGGTTTCTGTCAGAATTTATGCGACCCCATTGGTTTCTGTCAGAATTTATGGCGACCCCATTGGTTTCTGTCAGAATTTATGGCGACCCCATTGGTTTTTGTCAGAATTTATCGCGACCCCATTGGTTTCTGTCAGAATTTATCGCGACCCCACCTCCAATGACACAACCTTAAAATCTGTACATTTCGAATTTTTACATTGATGGGTTCGGATTTCTAAACTTTTAAATATTGATAATCATCAGTTATAGTAGAGACATGAGGGGTGCCGTAGTCTGGTTTCCACACCAGGAGTTAATGGGTATCGGTAGGAGGAAGGTATATGGTGGAGGCAATTTTAAGCTTGGAATGTACTGAGTGAAGGAAAGATGATCACATGGTTGCAGTCACTGATAATGGTGGAGAGATGTGGTTTAGTGAGGAATGGGGGTCGAGGTCAGGTCAGGTCACATTAAGGGAGAAGGAACAGTCACTTCCTGCCTAGCAATAAGGATGTAATGTTTAGAGAGAGTCCACCCAAATTAGGGTGTATTTGCAAATAAATTCATTAAATATCCTACAATGTGATTTTCTGGATTTTTTTTCTTTCTCATTTTGTCTGTCATAGTTGAAGTGTACCTATGATGAAAATTACAGGCCTCTCTCATCTTTTTAAGTGGGAGAACTTGCACAATTGGTGGCTGACTAAATACTTTTTTTGCCCCACTGTATATTACCACTGGTGAATACATGTCTTTGTCTTGTGCAGCTTGTACCAACCCAGTGGGTGAAGACATGTCTTTGTCTTGTGCAGCTTGTACCAACCCAATGGGTGAAGACATGTCTTTGTCTTGTGCAGCTTGTACCAACCCAGTGGGTGAAGACATGTCTTTGTCTTGTGCAGCTTGTACCAACCCAATGGGTGAAGACATGTCTTTGTCTTGTGCAGCTTGTACCAACCCAGTGGGTGAAGACATGTCTTTGTCTTGTGCAGCTTGTACCAACCCAATGGGTGAAGACATGTCTTTGTCTTGTGCAGCTTGTACCAACCCAATGGGTGAAGACATGTCTTTGTCTTGTGCAGCTTGTACCAACCCAATGGGTGAATAAACTCCGTTTAAGCTTTACTAATCAACATATGACCTTCAATTCATTGCAACAAAAAAAAATCCAATTCATTTACTCAATAACATTTTATTTTTCAAATGATCTCTCTCAGAAACGTGTGTGTATATTGTCCCAGATATTCATCTCTACTCTTTGGTTTTTTATTCCTAAATAAATACATATTTTGGCAGCCCCACTGCTGTTTCCCCTGACGTTCAATACCACTGACATGGGGGTTACTCATGTCATAACCACACCCCATCATCCCCTCTCCTCTCCTCCTCTCTCCCTCTCCTCCCCTCTCATCCTCTCTCCTCTCTGACCCATCCTCTCCTCTCATCTCCTCTCTCCTCTCCTGTCTCCCTCTCCTCTCTGACCCATCCTCTCCTCTCCTCTCCTGTCTCCCTCTCTTCTCTGACCCATCCTCTCCTCTCATCTCCTTCCCTTTCCTCTCTCCTCTCCTGTCTCCCTCTCCTCTCTGACCCATCCTCTCCTCTCCTCTCCTGTCTCCCTCTCCTCTCTGACCCATCCTCTCCTCTCCTGTCTCCCTCTCCTCTCTGACCCATCCTCTCCTCTCCTCTCCTCCCCTTTCCTCTCTCCTCTCCTGTCTCCCTCTCCTCTCTGACCCATCCTCTCCTCTCCTCTCCTGTCTCCCTCTCTTCTCTGACCCGTCCTCTCCTCTCATCTCCTTCCCTTTCCTCTCTCCTCTCCTATCTCCCTCTCCTCTCTGCCCCCCCAGGTGATATCCCAGGAAGTAAAGAAAGAGGTTCCTCTCAAGTTCCGTTTCCGGGCCAAGTTCTACCCAGAGGACGTGGCTGAGGAGCTGATCCAGGAGAGCACCCAGAAACTGTTCTTCCTGCAGGTAACACACACACACACACACACACACACACACACACACACACACACACACACACACACACACACACACACACACACAGACCCCCTCCCCCAAGTGATCCAGACGTTTGTCTCCCACCTCCAGGTGAAGGAGGACATCCTAACTGATGAGGTGTACTGCCCTCCAGAGTCTGCTGTTCTGCTAGCCTCCTACTCTGTACAGGCCAAGTTTGGAGACTTCAATAAGGAGACACACCAGAATGGTTACCTGACCAATGAACGCATGCTGCCCAAGAGGTGAGTCAGTGAGGAGCAGGGGGTAAATGAACCTCCAGATGGACAGGGGGTAAATGAACCTCCAGATGGAGCAGGGGGTGGATGAACCTCCAGATGGAAAGGGGGGTGGATGAACCTCCAGATGGAGCGGGGGGTGGATGAACCTCCAGATGGAGAAGCAGCAGGGGGTGGATGAACCTCCAGATGGAGAAGCAGCAGGGGGTGGATGAACCTCCAGATGGAGAAGCAGCAGGGGTGGATGAACCTCCAGATGGAGAAGGGGGTGGATGAACCTCCAGATAGAGCAGGGGGTGTATAAACCTCCAGATGGAGAAGGGGGTGGATGAACCTCCAGATGGAGAAGGGGGTGGATGAACCTCCAGATGGAGAAGGGGGTGGATGAACCTCCAGATGGAGCAGGGGGTGGATGAACCTCCAGATGGAACAGGGGGTGGATGAACCTCCAGATGGAGAAGCATTAGGGGGTGGATGAACCTCCAGATGGAGCAGGGGGTGGATGAACCTCCAGATGGAGAAGGGGGTGGATGAACCTCCAGATGGCAGCTGTATGACTTGTTCACTACAGAATTAATACCCATATATCTAATATATATATAATACCAAGAAGTGTTCTCACTTCCTGTTATTTCATGGCAAAATTAGCATCATAAGCAACAGGTGTATGGTGTGGTATATTTACGACATGCTGTCTGTGCTTGAGGTTAGGTGTTATATTACAGTAAGATGTGTGCTTGAAGTAAGGTGTTATATTACAGTAAGACATGTGCTTGAGGTAAGGTGTTATATTACAGTAAGACGTGCTTGATGTGGGTGTTATATTACAGTAAGACGTGCTTGATGTGGGTGTTATATTACAGTAAGACGTGCTTGATGTGGGTGTTATATTACAGTAAGACGTGCTTGATGTAAGGTGTTATATTACAGTAAGACGTGCTTGATGTGGGTGTTATATTACAGTAAGACGTGCTTGATGTAAGGTGTTATATTACAGTAAGACGTGCTTGATGTGGGTGTGCATTACACAGCCTCACGAAACCTACAGTACCGTATGTGATATCAACAGAGAAGTGTATTTTCTGGGTGATTTTTAAATATTGACTGGCTCTCGTCAAGCTGCCCACTCAAGAAAATGCTTCAAACTGTAACCAGTACCTGCAACCTGGTTCAGGATGTCAGTCAACCTACCAGGGTAGTTACAAACAGCACAGGAATGAAATCAATATGTATTGATCACATCTTTACTAATGCTGCAGAAATGTGCTTGAAAGCAGTATCCAGATCCATAGGATGTAGTGATCAGTATATAATATCCATATCTAGGAAAACCACAGTTCCAAAGACTGGGCCTAATATAGTGTATAAGAGGTCAGGCTGGGCCTAATATAGTGTATAAGAGGTCAGGCTGGGCCTAATATAGTGTATAAGAGGTCAGACTGGGCCTAATATAGTGTATAAGAGGTCAGGCTGGGCCTAATATAGTGTATAAGAGGTCAGACTGGGCCTAATATAGTGTATAAGAGGTCAGACTGGGCCTAATATAGTGTATAAGAGGTCAGGCTGGGCCTAATATAGTGTATAAGAGGTCAGACTGGGCCTAATATAGTGTATAAGAGGTCAGGCTGGGCCTAATATAGTGTATAAGAGGTCAGGCTGGGCCTAATATAGTGTATAGGAGGTCAGGCTGGGCCTAATATAGTGTATAAGAGGTCAGGCTGGGCCTAATATAGTGTATAAGAGGTCAGGCTGGGCCTAATATAGTGTATAAGAGGTCAGGCTGGGCCTAATATAGTGTATAAGAGGTCAGACTGGGCCTAATATAGTGTATAAGAGGTCAGACTGGGCCTAATCTAGTGTATAAGAGATCAGGCTGGGCCTAATATAGTGTATAAGAGGTCAGACTGGGCCTAATATAGTGTATAAGAGGTCAGACTGGGCCTAATATAGTGTATAAGAGGTCAGACTGGGCCTAATATAGTGTATAAGAGGTCAGACTGGGCCTAATATAGTGTATAAGAGGTCAGGCTGGGCCTAATATAGTGTATAAGAGGTCAGACTGGGCCTAATATAGTGTATAAGAGGTCAGGCTGGGCCTAATATAGTGTATAGGAGGTCAGGCTGGGCCTAATATAGTGTATAAGAGGTCAGGCTGGGCCTAATATAGTGTATAAGAGGTCAGGCTGGGCCTAATATAGTGTATAAGAGGTCAGACTGGGCCTAATATAGTGTATAGGAGGTCAGGCTGGGCCTAATATAGTGTATAAGAGGTCAGGCTGGGTCTAATATAGTGTATAAGAGGTCACAAAATACATTTTGTAGAGATTCCTATGTTGATGATGTAAAGAATAGTTGCTGGTCTGTGGTGTGTAATGAGGAGCAACCAGATGGTGAACTTGACACATTTATGAAATTGTTTATTCCAGTTACTAATAAACATGCACCCATTTTAAGAAAATGACTGTAAAAACTGTTAAATCCTCGTGGATTGATGAGGAATTGAAAAATTGTATGGTTGAGAGGGATGATGCTGTTACGGTTTTCTTGAGTTGAAGGAGAGGCGGACCAAAATGCAGCGTGGTTTCTATTCATGGTACTTTAATAAAGACACATGAACAAACTAACAAATCAATAAACGTAACGAGAAAACCTAACAGCCTATACTGGTGCACAAACAAACACAGAGACAGGAACAATCACCCACAAAACCCAACACAAAACAGGCTACCTAAATATGGTTCCCAATCAGAGACAATGACTAACACCTGCCTCTGATTGAGAACCATATCAGGCCAAACATAGAAATAGACAAACCAGACACACAACATAGAATGCCCACCCAGATCACGTCCTGACCAACACTAAAACAAGGAAAACACATACGAACGATGGACAGAACGTGACAGATGCAAAAGGAATGGAAATTAAGTCTGACTGTACAATTGATTGGCAAACGTATTGCAAATTTAAAAATCACGTGAATAAACGAAATAAAAATAAACTATACTATGAAACAAAAATAATTGATATAAAGAATGATAGTAAAAAGATTTGGAGCACATTAAATGAAATTTTGGGAAAAAAGGCAAACTCTGCTCCATCATTCATTGAATCAAATGACTCATTCATTACAAAACCCACTGATATTTCCAACTACTTTAATGATTTTTTCATTGGCAAGATTAGCAAACCTAGGCATGACATGTCAGACAATAAAAGCTGACACTACACATCCAAGTATATCGGACCAAATTATGAAAGACAAGCATTGTCCTTTTGAATTACGTAAAGTCCGTGTGGAAGAAGTGAAAAAAGGATTGTTGTCTATCAACAATGACAAGCCACCAGAGTCTGACAATCTGGATGGAAAATGACTGAGGATAATAGCAGATGATATTGCCACTCCTATTTGCCACATCTTCAATTTAAGCCTACTAGAGCCCTCAGGCCTGGAGGGAAGCTAAAGTCATTCCACTACCTAAGAATAGTAAAGCCCCCTTTACTGGCTCAAATAGCCGACCAATCGGCCTGTTACCAACCCTTAGTAAACTTCTGGAAAAATGGTGTTTGACCAGAAACAATGCTATTATACAGTAAACAAATTGACAACAGACTTTCAGCTGATAGGGAAGGACATTCAACAAGCACAACACTTACACAATGACTGATGATTGGCTGAGAGAAATTGATGATACAATGATTGTGGGGGCTGTTTTGTTAGACTTCAGTGCAGCTTTTGACATTATTGATCACAGTCTGCTGCTGGAAAAACGTATGTGTTATGGCTTTACACCCCCTGCTATAATGTGGATAAAGAGTTACTTGTCTAACAGAACACAGTGTTCTTTAATGGAAGCCTCTCCAACATAATCCAGGTAGAAGCAGGAATTCCTCAAGGCAGCTGTTTAGGCCCCTTGCTTTTTTCAATCTTTACTAACGACATGCCACTGGCTTTGAGTAAAGCCTGTGTGTCTATGTATGTGGATGACTCAACACTATACACGTCAGCTACTACAGCGACTGAAATGACTGCAACACTTAACAAAGAGCTGCAGTTAGTTTCAGAATAGGTGGCAAGGAATAGGTTAGTCCTAAATATTTCAAAAGCTAAAAGCATTGTATTTGGGAAAAATCATTCACTAAATCCTTAACCTCAACTAAATATTGTAATAAATCATGTGGAAATTGAGCAAGTTGAGGTGACTAAACTGCTTGGAGTAACCCTGAACTGTCATGGTCAAAACATATTGATGCTGTAGTAGCTAAGATGGGGAGAAGTCTGTCCATAATAAAGCGCTGCTCTGCCTTCTTAACAACACTATCAACAAGGCAGGTCCTACAGGCCCTAGTTTCTACCTTCTTAACAACACTATCAACAAGGCAGGTCCTACAGGCCCTAGTTTCTACCTTCTTAACAACACTGTCAACAAGGCAGGTCCTACAGGCCCTAGTTTCTACCTTCTTAACAGCACTATCAACAAGGCAGGTCCTACAGGCCCTAGTTTCTACCTTCTTAACAACACTGTCAACAAGGCAGGTCCTACAGGCCCTAGTTTCTACCTTCTTAACAACACTATCAACAAGGCAGGTCCTACAGGCCCTAGTTTCTACCTTCTTAACAGCACTATCAACAAGGCAGGTCCTACAGGCCCTAGTTTCTACCTTCTTAACAACACTATCAACAAGGCAGGACCTACAGGCCCTAGTTTCTACCTTCTTAACAACACTATCAACAAGGCAGGTCCTACAGGCCCTAGTTTCTACCTTCTTAACAGCACTATCAACAAGGCAGGTCCTACAGGCCCTAGTTTCTACCTTCTTAACAACACTATCAACAAGGCAGGTCCTACAGGCCCTAGTTTCTACCTTCTTAACAACACTATCAACAAGGCAGGTCCTACAGGCCCTAGTTTCTACCTTCTTAACAACACTATCAACAAGGCAGGTCCTACAGGCCCTAGTTTCTACCTTCTTAACAGCACTATCAACAAGGCAGGTCCTACAGGCCCTAGTTTCTACCTTCTTAACAACACTATCAACAAGGCAGGTCCTACAGGCCCTAGTTTCTACCTTCTTAACAACACTATCAACAAGGCAGGTCCTACAGGCCCTAGTTTCTACCTTCTTATCAACACTATCAACAAGGCAGGTCCTACAGGCCCTAGTTTCTACCTTCTTAACAACACTATCAACAAGGCAGGTCCTACAGGCCCTAGTTTCTACCTTCTTAACAGCACTATCAACAAGGCAGGTCCTACAGGCCCTAGTTTCTACCTTCTTATCAACACTATCAACAAGGCAGGTCCTACAGGCCCTAGTTTCTACCTTCTTAACAACACTATCAACAAGGCAGGTCCTACAGGCCCTAGTTTCTACCTTCTTAACAGCACTATCAACAAGGCAGGTCCTACAGGCCCTAGTTTCTACCTTCTTATCAACACTATCAACAAGGCAGGTCCTACAGGCCCTAGTTTCTACCTTCTTAACAACACTATCAACAAGGCAGGTCCTACAGGCCCTAGTTTCTACCTTCTTATCAACACTATCAACAAGGCAGGTCCTACAGGCCCTAGTTTCTATCTTCTTAACAACACTATCAACAAGGCAGGTCCTACAGGCTCTAGTTTCTACCTTCTTAACAACACTATCAACAAGGCAGGTCCTACAGGTCCTAGTTTCTACCTTCTTAACAACACTATCAACAAGGCAGGTCCTACAGGCCCTAGTGTTGTCTCACCTGGACTACTGTTCAGTCGTGTGGTCAGGTGACACAAAGAGGGACTTGGGAAAATTGCAAATGGCTCAGAACAGGACAGCGCGGCTGGCCCTTGGATGTACACAGAGAGCTAACATTAATGAGATGCATGTAATTCTCTCATGGCTCAAAGTGGAAGAGAGATTGACTTCATCACTACTTGTTTTTGTAAGAGGTATTGACCGAGCTGTCTGTTTAAAATACTTGCACACAGCTTGGCCACCCATGAAGAGTAGCTGCTGCCTTGGCAGGAACTAATGGGGATCCATAATAAACCCCAGGAAGAGTAGCTGCTGCCTTGGCAGGAACTAATGGGGATCCATAATAAACCCCAGGAAGAGTAGCTGCTGCCTTGGCAGGAACTAATGGGGATCCATAATAAACCCCAGGAAGAGTAGCTGCTGCCTTGGCAGGAACTAATGGAGATCCATAATAAACCCCAGGAAGAGTAGCTGCTGCCTTGGCAGGAACTAATGGGGATCCATAATAAACCCCAGGAAGAGTAGCTGCTGCCTTGGCAGGAACTAATGGAGATCCATAATAAACCCCAGGAAGAGTAGCTGCTGCCTTGGCAGGAACTAATGGGGATCCATAATAAACCCCAGGAAGAGTAGCTGCTGCCTTGGCAGGAACTAATGGGGATCCATAATAAACCCCAGGAAGAGTAGCTGCTGCCTTGGCAGGAACTAATGGAGATCCATAATAAACCCCAGGAAGAGTAGCTGCTGCCTTGGCAGGAACTAATGGGGATCCATAATAAACCCCAGGAAGAGTAGCTGCTGCCTTGGCAGGAACTAATGGGGATCCATAATAAACCCCAGGAAGAGTAGCTGCTGCCTTGGCAGGAACTAATGGGGATCCATAATAAACCCCAGGAAGAGTAGCTGCTGCCTTGGCAGGAACTAATGGGGATCCATAATAAACCCCAGGAAGAGTAGCTGCTGCCTTGGCAGGAACTAATGGGGATCCATAATAAACCCCAGGAAGAGTAGCTGCTGCCTTGGCAGGAACTAATGGGGATCCATAATAAATACACATACAGTGCATTCGGAAAGTATTCAGACCCATTGACAATTTCCACATTTTGTTTTACGTTACAGCCTTATTCTAAAATGGATTCAATTGTTTTTCCCCTCATCAATCTACACACAATTCCCCATAAAAAGCAAAACTGTTTTTTACAAATGTTTACAATTTTATTCTAAATAAAAAACTGAAATGTACGTAAGAATTCAGACTCTTTACTCAGTACTTTGTTGAAGCACCTTTGGCAGTGATTACAGCTTTGAGTCTTCTTGGGTATGACGCTACAAGATTTGCACACCTACATTTGGGTAGTTTCTCCCATTCTTTCCTGCAGATCCTCTCAAGCTCTGTCAGGTTGGATGGGGAGCGTTGCTGTACAGCTATTTACAGGTCTCTCCAGTGATGTTCAACTGGGTTCAAGTCCGGGCTCTGGCTGGGCCACTCAAGGACATTCAGAGACTTGTTCCGAAGCCCCTCCTGCATTGTCTTGGCTGTGTGCTTAGGGTCGTTGTCCTGTTGGAAGGTGAACCTTCAACCCAGTCTGAGGTCCTGAGCACTCTGAGCCGGGTTTCATCAAGGACCTCTCTGTACTTTGTTCTGTTCATCTTTCCCTCAATCCTGACTAGTCTCCCAGTCCCTGACACTGAAAAAAATCCCCACAGCATGATGCTGCCCCCACCATGCTTCACCGTAGGGATGGTGCCAGGTGTCCTCCAGACATGATGCTGCCATCACCATGCTTCCCCATAGGGATGATGCCAGGTGTCCTCCAGACATGATGCTGTCACCACCATGCTTCACCGTAGGGATGGTGCCAGGTTTCCTCCAGATGTGATGCTTGGCATTCAAGTCAAAGAGTTCAATCTTGGTTTCATCAGACCAGAGAATCTTGTTTCTCATGGTCTGAGAGTCCTTTAGGTGCCTTTTGGTAAACTGCCAGCGGGCTGTAATGGGCCTTTTACTGAGAAGTGGCTTCTGTCTGGCCACTCTACCATAAAGGCTTGATTGGTGGGGTACTGTAGAGATGGTTGTTCTTCTGGAAGGTTCTGCCATTTCCACAGAGGAACTCTGGAGCTCTGTCAGAGTGACCATCAGGTTTGTGGTCACCTCCCTGACCAAGGCCCTTCTCCTCCGATTTTCAGTATGGCCGGGCGGCCAGCTCTAGGAAGAGTCTTGGTTGTTCCAAACTTCTTCCATTTAAGAATGATGGAGGCCACTGTGTTCTTGGGGACGTTCAATGCTGCAGAAATGTTTTGGTACCCTTCCCCAGGTCTGTGCATCGACACAATCCTGTCTCGGAGCTCTACAAACAATTTCTTCCACCTCATGGCTTGGTTTTTGCTCTGACATACACTGTCAACTGTGGGACCTTCTATAGAAAGGTGCCTTTCCAAATCATATCCAATCAATTGAAGTTACCAAAGGTGGCCTCCAATCAATTCGAGTCTCATAGCAAAGTGTCTGAATACTTACGAAAATAAGGCATTTCTGGGGGGGGGGGGGGGTGGTTC
Organism: Oncorhynchus nerka; assembly: GCF_034236695.1. Lineage (NCBI taxonomy): Eukaryota > Metazoa > Chordata > Actinopteri > Salmoniformes > Salmonidae > Oncorhynchus > Oncorhynchus nerka. Next base: position 89,857,060 of record NC_088407.1, read on the forward strand.
TAATACATTTCCCTCCATTTCTAAAAGCCTATTTTCACTTTGTAATTATGGGGTATTGATGTGATGTCGTTATGGGGTAGTGTGATGTCGTTATGGGGTAGTGTGATGTCGTTATGGGGTAGTGTGATGTCGTTATGGGGTAGTGTGATGTCGTTATGGGGTTGTGTGATGTCGTTATGGGGTAGTGTGATGTCGTTATGGGGTAGTGTGATGTCGTTATGGGGTAGTGTGATGTCGTTATAGGGTAGTGTGATGTCAATATGGGGTAGTGTGATGTCGTTATGGGGTAGTATGATGTCGTTATGGGGTAGTGTGATGTCGTTATGGGGTAGTGTGATGTCGTTATAGGGTAGTGTGATGTCAATATGGGGTAGTGTGATGTCGTTATGGGGTAGTGTGATGACGTTATGGGGTAGTGTGATGTCGTTATGGGGTAGTGTGATGTCGTTATAGGGTAGTGTGATGTCAATATGGGGTAGTGTGATGTCGTTACGGGGTAGTATGATGTCATTATGGGGTAGTGTGATGTCGTTATGGGGTAGTGTGATGTCGTTATAGGGTAGTGTGATGTCAATATGGGGTAGTGTGATGTCGTTATGGGGTAGTGTGATGTCGTTATGGGGTAGTGTGATGTCGTTATAGGGTAGTGTGATGTCGTTATGGGGTAGTGTGATGTCGTTATAGGGTAGTGTGATGTCGTTATGGGGTAGTGTGATGTCATTATGGGGTAGTGTGATGTCGTTATGGGGTAGTGTGATGTCGTTATGGGGTAGTGTGATGTCGTTATGGGGTAGTGTGATGTCGTTATGGGGTAGTGTGATGTCGTTATGGGGTAGTGTGATGTCGTTATAGGGTAGTGTGATGTCGTTATGGGGTAGTGTGATGTCGTTATGGGGTAGTGTGATGTCGTTATAGGGTAGTGTGATGTCATTATGGGGTAGTGTGATGTCGTTATGGGGTAGTGTGATGTCATTATGGGGTAGTGTGATGTCATTATGGGGTAGTGTGATGTCGTTATAGGGTAGTGTGATGTCGTTATGGGGTAGTGTGATGTCGTTATGGGGTAGTGTGATGTCATTATGGGGTAGTGTGATGTCGTTATAGGGTAGTGTGATGTCGTTATGGGGTAGTGTGATGTCGTTATAGGGTAGTGTGATGTCGTTATGTGGTAGTGTGATGTCATTATGGGGTAGTGTGATGTCGTTATAGGGTAGTGTGATGTCATTATGTGGTAGTGTGATGTCATTATGGGGTAGTGTGATGTCGTTATAGGGTAGTGTGATGTCGTTATGTGGTAGTGTGATGTCGTTATGGGGTAGTGTGTAGATTGATGAGGATCTTTTTTTTATCCATTCAACAATAATGGAAAAAGTCAGAGTTTGAATAGTTTCCGAAGACACTGTGTGTGTGTGTGTGTGTGTGTGTTAGTGTGTCTTTCAGAGGTGATAAACAGAAGACACATTTCCTGACTGAAAAGAAAATGGACTAATAAAGTCTTCTTCTTCTCCTTCTTCTCTTCTTCTTCTTCTTCTTCTCCTTCTTCTCCTTCTTCTTCTTCTCCTTCTTCTTCTTCTCCTTCTTCTCCTTCTTCTTCTCCTTCTTCTTCTTCTTCTTCTCCTTCTTCTCTTCTTCTTCTTCTTCTCCTTCTTCTCCTTCTTCTTCTTCTCCTTCTCCTTCTTCTTCTCCTTCTTCTTCTTCTCCTTCTCCTTCTTCTTCTTCTTCTCTTCTTCTTCTTCTTCTCCTTCTTCTTCTTCTTCTTCTCCTTCTTCTTCTTCTTCTTCTTCTTCTTCTTCTTCTCCTTCTCCTTCTTCTTCTCCTTCTTCTTCTTCTCTCAGAGTGCTGGATCAACACAAGCTGTCTAAAGAACAGTGGGAGCAGCGGATCCAGACCTGGCACGAGGAACACAGAGCTATGCTCAAGTAAGTGTGAACGCTAATTACAGTTAGGATCCAGACCTTTCCCACCAATTACATTTAGGATCCAGACCTTTCCCACCAATTACAGTTAGGATCCAGACCTTTCCCACCAATTACAGTTAGGATCCAGACCTTTCCCACCAATTACAGTTAGGATCCAGACCTGGCACGAGGAACACAGAGCTATGCTCAAGTAAGTGTGAACGCTAATTACAGTTAGGATCCAGACCTTTCCCACCAATTACAGTTAGGATCCAGACCTTTCCCACCAATTACAGTTAGGATCCAGACCTTTCCCACCAATTACAGTTAGGATCCAGACCTGGCACGAGGAACACAGAGCTATGCTCAAGTAAGTGTGAACGCTAATTACAGTTAGGATCCAGACCTTTCCCACCAATTACAGTTAGGATCCAGACCTGGCACGAGGAACACAGAGCTATGCTCAAGTAAGTGTGAACGCTAATTACAGTTAGGATCCAGACCTTTCCCACCAATTACAGTTAGGATCCAGACCTTTCCCACCAATTACAGTTAGGATCCAGACCTGGCACGAGGAACACAGAGCTATGCTCAAGTAAGTGTGAACGCTAATTACAGTTAGGATTCAGACCTTTCCCACCAATTACAGTTAGGATCCAGACCTGGCACGAGGAACACAGAGCTATGCTCAAGTAAGTGTGAACGCTAATTACAGTTAGGATTCAGACCTTTCCCACCAATTACAGTTAGGATCCAGACCTGGCACGAGGAACACAGAGCTATGCTCAAGTAAGTGTGAACGCTAATTACAGTTAGGATCCAGACCTTTCCCACCAATTACAGTTAGGATCCAGACCTGGCACGAGGAACACAGAGCTATGCTCAAGTAAGTGTGAACGCTAATTACAGTTAGGATCCAGACCTTTCCCACCAATTACAGTTAGGATCCAGACCTGGCACGAGGAACACAGAGCTATGCTCAAGTAAGTGTGAACGCTAATTACAGTTAGGATCCAGACCTTTCCCACCAATTACAGTTAGGATCCAGACCTTTCCCACCAATTACAGTTAGGATCCAGACCTTTCCCACCAATTACAGTTAGGATCCAGACCTGGCACGAGGAACACAGAGCTATGCTCAAGTAAGTGTGAACGCTAATTACAGTTAGGATCCAGACCTTTCCCACCAATTACAGTTAGGATCCAGACCTGGCACGAGGAACACAGAGCTATGCTCAAGTAAGTGTGAACGCTAATTACAGTTAGGATTCAGACCTTTCCCACCAATTACAGTTAGGATCCAGACCTTTCCCACCAATTACAGTTAGGATCCAGACCTTTCCCACCAATTACAGTTAGGATCCAGACCTTTCACCACAATTACAGTTAGGATCCAGACCTTTCTCACCAATTACAGTTAGGATCCAGACCTTTCTCACCAATTACAGTTAGGATTCAGACCTTTCCCACCAATTACAGTTAGGATCCAGACCTTTCCACCAATTACAGTTAGGATTCAGACCTTTCCCACCAATTACAGTTAGGATTCAGACCTTTCCCACATTCAGACCTTTCCCACCAATTACAGTTAGGATTCAGACCTTTCCCACATTCAGACCTTTCCCACCAATTACAGTTAGATCCAGACCTTCCCACATTCAGACCTTTCCCACCAATTACAGTTAGGATTCAGACCTTTCCCACCAATTACAGTTAGGATCCAGACCTTTCCCACATTCAGACCTTTCCCACCAATTACAGTTAGGATTCAGACCTTTCCCACCAATTACAGTTAGATTCAGACCTTTCCCACCAATTACAGTTAGGATTCAGACCTTTCCCACCAATTACAGTAAGGATTCAGACCTTTCCCACCAATTACAGTTAGGATTCAGACCTTTCCCACCAATTACAGTTAGGATTCAGACCTTTCCCACCAATTACAGTTAGGATCCAGACCTTTCCACCAATTACAGTTAGGATTCAGACCTTTCCCACCAATTACAGTTATGATTCAGACCTTTCCCACATTCAGACCTTTCCCACCAATTACAGTTAGGATCCAGACCTTTCCCACATTCAGACCTTTCCCACCAATTACAGTTAGGATTCAGACCTTTCCCACCAATTACAGTTAGGATCCAGACCTTTCCCACATTCAGACCTTTCCCACCAATTACAGTTAGGATTCAGACCTTTTCCCACCATTACAGTAAGGATTCAGACCTTTCCCACCAATTACAGTTAGATTCAGACCTTTCCCACCAATTACAGTTAGGATTCAGACCTTTCCCAACAATTACAGTAAGGATTCAGACCTTTCCCACCAATTACAGTTAGGATCCAGACCTTTCCCACCAATTACAGTTAGGATTCAGACCTTTCCCACCAATTACAGTTAGGATTCAGACCTTTCCACTAATTACAGTTAGATTCAGACCTTTCCCACCAATTACAGTAAGGATTCAGACCTTTCCCACCAATTACAGTTAGATTCAGACCTTTCCCACCATTTACAGTTAGGATTCAGACCTTTCCCACCAATTACAGTTAGGATCCAGACCTTTCCCACCAATTACAGTTAGGATTCAGACCTTTCCCACCAATTACAGTTATGATTCAGACCTTTCCCACATTCAGACCTTTCCCACCAATTACAGTTAGATCCAGACCTTTCCCACATTCAGACCTTTCCCACCAATTACAGTTAGGATTCAGACCTTTCCCACCAATTACAGTTACAGTTAGGATCCAGACCTTTCCACCACATTCAGACCTTTCCCACCAATTACAGTTAGGATTCAGACCTTTCCCACCAATTACAGTTAGGATCCAGACCTTTCCCACCAATTACTCCAGTTAGGATCCAGACCTGGCATCGAGGAACACTTTCCCAGTTAGGATCCAGACCCTTACAGTTAGGATCCAGACCTTTCCCACCAATTACAGTTAGGATCCAGACCTTTCCCACCATTACAGTTAGGATCCAGACCTTCCCATGCCTGTAAGTGTGAACGCTAATTACAGTTTCCAGACCTTTCCCACCAATTACAGTTAGGATCCAGACCTTTCACGAGGAACACAGAGCTTCAGTAAGTTGAACGCTAATTACAGTTAGGATCCAGACCTTTCCCACCAATTACAGTTAGGATCCAGACCTTTCCCACCATTACAGTTAGGATCCTTTGCCCACGCTAATTACAGTTAGGATTCAGACCTTTCCCACCAATTACAGTTAGGATCCAGACCTGGCACGAGGAACACAGAGCTATGCTTAAGTGTGAACGCTAATTACAGTTAGGATTCAGACCTTTCCCACCAATTACAGTTAGATCCAGACCTGGCACGAGGAACACAGAGCTATGCTCAAGTAAGTGTGAACGCTAATTACAGTTAGGATCCAGACCTTTCCCACCAATTACAGTTAGGATCCAGGCTCAAGTAAGTGTGAACGCTAATTACAGTTAGGATCCAGACCTTTCCCACCAATTACAGTTAGGATCCAGACCTCACGAGGAACACAGAGCTATGCTCAAGTAAGTGTGAACGCTAATTACAGTTAGGATCCAGACCTTTCCCACCAATTACAGTTAGGATCCAGACCTTTCCCACCAATTACAGTTAGGATCCAGACCTTTCCCATTACAGTTAGGATCCAGACCTTCAGAACACAGAGCTATGCTCAAGTAAGTGTGAACGCTAATTACAGTTAGGATCCAGACCTTTCCCACCAATTACAGTTAGATTGGCACGAGGAACACAGAGATTCAGACTAATTACAGTTAGGATTCAGACCTTTCCCACCAATTACAGTTAGGATCCAGACCTTTCCCAGATTACAGTTTCCAGACCTTTCCCACCAATTACAGTTAGGATCCAGACCTTTCCCACCAATTACAGTTAGATCCAGAGTTAGGATCCAGACCTTTTCACCAATTACAGTTAGGATTCAGACCTTTCCCACCAATTACAGTTAGGATCCAGACCTTTCCCACCAATTACAGTTAGATTCAGACCTTTCCCACCAATTACAGTTAGGATTCAGACCTTTCCACATTCAGACCTTTCCCACCAATTACAGTTAGGATTCAGACCTTTCCCACATTCAGACCTTTCCCACCAATTACAGTTAGGATCCAGACCTTTCCACATTCAGACCTTTCCCACCAATTACAGTTAGGATTCAGACCTTTCCCACCAATTACAGTTAGGATCCAGACCTTTCCCACATTCAGACCCACCAATTACAGTTAGGATTCAGACCTTTCCCACCAATTACAGTTAGGATTCAGACCTTTCCCACCAATTACAGTTAGGATTCAGACCTTTCCCACCACAGTAAGGATTCAGACCTTTCCCACCAATTACAGTTAGGATTCAGACCTTTCCCACCAATTACAGTTAGGATTCAGACCTTTCCCACCAATTACAGTTAGGATCCAGACCTTTCCCACCAATTACAGTTAGGATTCAGATCTTTCCCACCAATTACAGTTATGATTCAGACCTTTCCCACATTCAGACCTTTCCCCAATTACAGTTAGATCCAGACCTTTCCCACATTCAGACCTTTCCCACCAATTACAGTTAGATTCAGACCTTTCCCACCAATTACAGTTAGGATCCAGACCTTTCCCACATTCAGACCTTTCCCACCAATTACAGTTAGGATTCAGACCTTTCCCACCAATTACAGTAAGGATTCAGACCTTTCCCACCAATTACAGTTAGGATTCAGACCTTTCCCACCAATTACAGTTAGGATTCAGACCTTTCCCAACAATTACAGTAAGGATTCAGACCTTTCCCACCAATTACAGTTAGGATCCAGACCTTTCCCACCAATTACAGTTAGGATTCAGACCTTTCCCCACCAATTACAGTTAGGATTCAGACCTTTCCCACACAGTTAGGATTCAGACCTTCCCACCAATTACAGTAAGGATTCAGACCTTTCCCACCAATTACAGTTAGGATTCAGACCTTTCCCACCATTTACAGTTAGGATTCAGACCTTTCCCACCAATTACAGTTAGGATCCAGACCTTTCCCACCAATTACAGTTAGGATTCAGACCTTTCCCACCAATTACAGTTATGATTCAGACCTTTCCCACATTCAGACCTTTCCCACCAATTACAGTTAGGATCCAGACCTTTCCCACATTCAGACCTTTCCCACCAATTACAGTTAGGATTCAGACCTTTCCCACCAATTACAGTTAGGATCCAGACCTTTCCCACATTCAGACCTTTCCCACCAATTACAGTTAGGATTCAGACCTTTCCCACCAATTACAGTTAGGATTCAGACCTTTCCCACCAATTACAGTAAGGATTCAGACCTTTCCACCAATTACAGTTTCCAGACCTTTCCCACCAATTACATTTAGGATCCAGACCTTTCCCACCAATTACAGTTAGGATCCAGACCTTTCCCACCAATTACAGTTAGGATCCAGACCTTTCCCACCAATTACAGTTAGGATCCAGACCTGGCACGAGGAACACAGAGCTATGCTCAAGTAAGTGTGAACGCTAATTACAGTTAGGATCCAGACCTTTCCCACCAATTACAGTTAGGATCCAGACCTTTCCCACCAATTACAGTTAGGATCCAGACCTTTCCCACCAATTACAGTTAGGATCCAGACCTGGCACGAGGAACACAGAGCTATGCTCAAGTAAGTGTGAACGCTAATTACAGTTAGGATTCAGACCTTTCCCACCACAGTTATCCAGTTAGTAAGTGTGAACGCTAATTACAGTTAGGATCCAGACCTTTCCCACCAATTACAGTTAGGATCCAGACCTGGCACGAGGAACACAGAGCTATGCTCAAGTAAGTGTGAACGCTAATTACAGTTAGGATCAGACCTTTCCCACCAATTACAGTTAGGATCCAGACCTGGCACGAGGAACACAGAGCTATGCTCAAGTAAGTGTGAACGCTAATTACAGTTAGGATCCAGACCTTTCCCACCAATTACAGTTAGGATCCAGACCTTTCCCACCAATTACAGTTAGGATCCAGACCTTTCCCACCAATTACAGTTAGGATCCAGACCTGGCACGAGGAACACAGAGCTATGCTCAAGTAAGTGTGAACGCTAATTACAGTTAGGATCCAGACCTTTCCCACCAATTACAGTTAGGATCCAGACCTGGCACGAGGAACACAGAGCTATGCTCAAGTAAGTGTGAACGCTAATTACAGTTAGGATTCAGACCTTTCCCACCAATTACAGTTAGGATCCAGACCTTTCCCACCAATTACAGTTAGGATCCAGACCTTTCCCACCAATTACAGTTAGGATCCAGACCTTTCCCACCAATTACAGTTAGGATCCAGACCTTTCTCACAGTTAGGATCCAGACCTTTCTCACCAATTACAGTTAGGATTCAGACCTTTCCCACCAATTACAGTTAGGATCCAGACCTTTCCCACCAATTACAGTTAGGATTCAGACCTTTCCCACCAATTACAGTTAGGATTCAGACCTTTCCCACATTCAGACCTTTCCCACCAATTACAGTTAGGATTCAGACCTTTCCACATTCAGACCTTTCCCACCAATTACAGTTAGGATCCAGACCTTTCCCACATTCAGACCTTTCCCACCAATTACAGTTAGGATTCAGACCTTTCCCACCAATTACAGTTAGGATCCAGACCTTTCCCACATTCAGACCTTTCCCACCAATTACAGTTAGGATTCAGACCTTTCCCACCAATTACAGTTAGGATTCAGACCTTTCCCACCAATTACAGTTAGGATTCAGACCTTTCCCACCAATTACAGTAAGGATTCAGACCTTTCCCACCAATTACAGTTAGGATTCAGACATTTCCCACCAATTACAGTTAGGATTCAGACCTTTCCCACCAATTACAGTTAGGATCCAGACCTTTCCCACCAATTACAGTTAGGATTCAGATCTTTCCCACCAATTACAGTTATGATTCAGACCTTTCCCACATTCAGACCTTTCCCACCAATTACAGTTAGGATCCAGACCTTTCCCACATTCAGACCTTTCCCACCAATTACAGTTAGGATTCAGACCTTTCCCACCAATTACAGTTAGGATCCAGACCTTTCCCACATTCAGACCTTTCCCACCAATTACAGTTAGGATTCAGACCTTTCCCACCAATTACAGTAAGGATTCAGACCTTTCCCACCAATTACAGTTAGGATTCAGACCTTTCCCACCAATTACAGTTAGGATTCAGACCTTTCCCAACAATTACAGTAAGGATTCAGACCTTTCCCACCAATTACAGTTAGGATCCAGACCTTTCCCACCAATTACAGTTAGGATTCAGACCTTTCCCACCAATTACAGTTAGGATTCAGACCTTTCCCACTAATTACAGTTAGGATTCAGACCTTTCCCACCAATTACAGTAAGGATTCAGACCTTTCCCACCAATTACAGTTAGGATTCAGACCTTTCCCACCATTTACAGTTAGGATTCAGACCTTTCCCACCAATTACAGTTAGGATCCAGACCTTTCCCACCAATTACAGTTAGGATTCAGACCTTTCCCACCAATTACAGTTATGATTCAGACCTTTCCCACATTCAGACCTTTCCCACCAATTACAGTTAGGATCCAGACCTTTCCCACATTCAGACCTTTCCCACCAATTACAGTTAGGATTCAGACCTTTCCCACCAATTACAGTTAGGATCAGACCTTTCCCACATTCAGACCTTTCCCACCAATTACAGTTAGGATTCAGACCTTTCCCACCAATTACAGTTAGGATTCAGACCTTTCCCACCAATTACAGTAAGGATTCAGACCTTTCCACCAATTACAGTTAGGATCCAGACCTTTCCCACCAATTACATTTAGGATCCAGACCTTTCCCACCAATTACAGTTAGGATCCAGACCTTTCCCACCAATTACAGTTAGGATCCAGACCTTTCCCACCAATTACAGTTAGGATCCAGACCTGGCACGAGGAACACAGAGCTATGCTCAAGTAAGTGTGAACGCTAATTACAGTTAGGATCCAGACCTTTCCCACCATTACAGTTAGGATCCAGACCTTTCCCACCAATTACAGTTAGGATCCAGACCTTTCCCACCAATTACAGTTAGGATCCAGACCTGGCACGAGGAACACAGAGCTATGCTCAAGTAAGTGTGAACGCTAACAGTTAGGATCCAGACCTTTCCCACCAATTACAGTTAGGATCCAGACCTGGCACGAGGAACACAGAGCTATGCTCAAGTAAGTGTGAACGCTAATTACAGTTAGGATCCAGACCTTTCCCACCAATTACAGTTAGGATCCAGACCTTTCCCACCAATTACAGTTAGGATCCAGACCTGGCACGAGGAACACAGAGCTATGCTCAAGTAAGTGTGAACGCTAATTACAGTTAGGATTCAGACCTTTCCCACCAATTACAGTTAGGATCCAGACCTGGCACGAGGAACACAGAGCTATGCTCAAGTAAGTGTGAACGCTAATTACAGTTAGGATTCAGACCTTTCCCACCAATTACAGTTAGGATCCAGACCTGGCACGAGGAACACAGAGCTATGCTCAAGTAAGTGTGAACGCTAATTACAGTTAGGATCCAGACCTTTCCCACCAATTACAGTTAGGATCCAGACCTGGCACGAGGAACACAGAGCTATGCTCAAGTAAGTGTGAACGCTAATTACAGTTAGGATCCAGACCTTTCCCACCAATTACAGTTAGGATCCAGACCTGGCACGAGGAACACAGAGCTATGCTCAAGTAAGTGTGAACGCTAATTACAGTTAGGATCCAGACCTTTCCCACCAATTACAGTTAGGATCCAGACCTTTTCCCACCAATTACAGTTAGGATCCAGACCTTTCCCACCAATTACAGTTAGGATCCAGACCTGGCACGAGGAACACAGAGCTATGCTCAAGTAAGTGTGAACGCTAATTACAGTTAGGATCCAGACCTTTCCCACCAATTACAGTTAGGATCCAGACCTGGCACGAGGAACACAGAGCTATGCTCAAGTAAGTGTGAACGCTAATTACAGTTAGGATTCAGACCTTTCCCACCAATTACAGTTAGTTTCAGATCCAGACCTTTCCCACCCAGTTAGGATCCAGACCTTTCCCACCAACAGTTAGGATCCAGACCTTTCCCACCAATTACAGTTAGGATTCAGACCTTTCCCACCAATTACAGTTAGGATTCAGACCTTTCTCACCAATTACAGTTAGGATTCAGACCTTTCCCACAATTACAGTTAGGACCAGACCTTTTACAGTTAGGATTCAGACCTTTCCCACCAATTACAGTTAGGATTCAGACCTTTCCCACCAATTACAGTTAGGATTCAGACCTTTCCCACATTCAGACCTTTCCCAATTACAGTTAGGATTCAGACCTTTCCCACCAATTACAGTTAGGATTCAGACCTTTCCCACCAATTACAGTTAGGATTCAGACCTTTCCCACATTCAGACCTTTCCCACCAGATTCCCACCAACAGTTATTACCAGACCTTTCCCACATTCAGACCTTTCCCACCAATTACAGTTAGGATTCAGACCAGTTTTCCCACCAATTACAGTTAGGATCCAGACCTTTCCCCAATTACATTCAGACCTTTCCCACAATTACAGTTTGACAGTTAGGATTCAGACCTTTCCCACCAATTACAGTTAGGATTCAGACCTTTTCCCACCAATTACAGTTAGGATTCAGACCTTTCCCACCAATTACAGTTAGATTCAGACCTTTCCCAACAATTAAGTAAGGATTCAGACCTTTCCCACCAATTACAGTTAGATTCAGACCTTTCCAGACCAGTTAGGATTTCCCACCAATTACAGTTAGGATTCAGACCTTTCCCACCAATTACAGTTAGGATTCAGACCTTTCCCACTAATTACAGTTAGGATTCAGACCTTTCCCACCAATTACAGTTAGGATTCAGACCTTTCCCACCAATTACAGTTAGGATTCAGACCTTTCCCACAATTACAGTTAGGATTCAGACCTTTCCCACCCAGTAAGGATTCAGACCTTTCCCATTTACAGTTAGGATTCAGACCATTTACAGTTAGGATTCAGACCTTTCCCACCAATTACAGTTAGGATCCAGACCTTTCCCACCAATTACAGTTAGGATTCAGACCTTTCCCACCAATTACAGTTATGATTCAGACCTTTCCCACATTCAGACCTTTCCCACCAATTACAGTTAGGATCCAGACCTTTCCCACATTCAGACCTTTCCCACCAATTACAGTTAGGATTCAGACCAGTTAGGATCCAGACCTTTCCCACATTTCCCACCAATTACAGTTAGGATCCAGACCTTTCCCACATTCAGACCTTTCCCACCAATTACAGTTAGGATTCAGACCTTTCCCACCAATTACAGTTAGGATTCAGACCTTTCCCACCAATTACAGTAAGGATTCAGACCTTTCCCACCAATTACAGTTAGGATTCAGACCTTTCCCACCAATTACAGTTAGGATTCAGACCTTTCCCAACAATTACAGTAAGGATTCAGACCTTTCCCACCAATTACAGTTAGGATCCAGACCTTTCCCACCAATTACAGTTAGGATTCAGACCTTTCCCACATTCAGACCTTTCCCACCAATTACAGTTAGGATTCCATTGATGCTTTGTGAACAGGGAGGATGCTATGCTGGAGTATCTGAAGATCGCCCAGGACTTGGAGATGTATGGAGTAAACTTCTTTGACATCAAGAACAGGAAGGGGACAGAGCTGTGGCTGGGGGTAGATGCCCTGGGACTCAACATCTACGAGAAGGACGACAGGTAAACATCTACCTCTACCGCTACTATTACTTTACCTCTACCTCTACTTATACTCTATCCCTACTCTACTCCACTCTACCTATACTCTACCTCTACTATACCTCCACCTCTACTCTACCTCTACCTCTACTATACCTCTACTCTACCTCTTCTACGCCTGCTAACTGTACTCTACTCTACCTCTACTCTACCTCTACTATAACTCTACCTCTAACTCTACTCTACTCTACCTCTACTCTACCTCTACGCCTGCTAACTGTACTCTACTTATACTCTACTCTACTCTGCTCTACTCTACTCTACTCTACTCTACTCTACTCTACTCTACTCTACTCTACTCTACCTCTACTCTACTCTACCTCTACTCTACTCTACTCTACTCTACTCTACTCTACTCCACTCTACCTCTACTATACCTCTACCTCTTCTGTACTCTACCTCTACTCTACTCCACTCTACCTCTACTATACCTCTACCTCTTCTGTACTCTACTCTACCTCTACTCTACTCCACTCCACTCTACTCTACTCTACCTCTACTCTACTCTACTCTACTCTACTCTACTCTACTCTACTCTACTCTACTCTACTCTACTCTACTCTACTCTACCTCTACCTCTACCTCTACCTCTACCTCTACCTCTACATGACCGGCAGGTTGTGGATGTTATGGGGAGGTCGTTACCCTAGTTCTACTCTACTCTACTCTACTCTACTCTGTTCTACTCTACTCTGTTCTACTCTACTCTACTCTGTTCTACTCTACTCTACTCTACTCTGTTCTACTCTACTCTGTTCTACTCTACTCTACTCTACTCTACCTCTACATGACCGGCAGGTTGTGGATGTTATGGGGAGGTCGTTACCCTAGTTCTCCTGAGTCCTCTAAACAGTATTGATTACATCATGATATTAGTAGTACGTAAAGGAGTCACAACGCTTTGTTTGCACTTTTTTAGCTGCTGAATGTTTGTTCTCTCTTCCAGACTGACACCAAAGATCGGGTTTCCCTGGAGTGAAATTAGGAACATTTCATTCAATGATAAAAAGTTCATCATCAAGCCCATTGATAAGAAAGCTCCCGTGAGTCCTCTGATATTCCTTTAATGATGTCAGTCAAGTTACTGCTGTAAGCCTCAGGTCTTGTTCAGTACACCAGAGAGAGTGTAAACAAGTGTCTGTGTGTGTGTGAGAGAGAGCGATTGAGATTGAGAGCAATTGAGATTGAGAGAGCGATTGAGATTGAGAGAGCGATTGAGATTGAGAGAGCGCGAGAGAGCGATTGAGATTGAGAGAGCGCGAGAGAGCGATTGAGATTGAGAGCGATTGAGATTGAGAGCGATTGAGATTGAGAGCGATTAAGATTGAGAGAGCGATTGAGATTGAGAGCGATTGAGACTGAGAGAGCGCGAGAAAGCGATTGAGATTGAGAGCGATTGAGATTGAGAGCGATTGAGACTGAGAGAGCGCGAGAGAGCGATTGAGATTGAGAGCGATTGAGATTGAGAGCGATTGAGATTGAGAGAGCGCGAGAGAGCGATTGAGATTGAGAGCGATTGAGATTGAGAGAGCGATTGAGATTGAGAGAGCGATTGAGATTGAGAGAGCGATTGAGATTGAGAGAGCGCGAGAAAGCGATTGAGATTGAGAGCGATTGAGACTGAGAGAGCGATTGAGACTGAGCGAGCGCGAGAGAGCGGTTTAATAAAACCCAACATATATTCTCAGGATTTTGTGTTCTACGCCCCTCGGCTGGGCATGAATAAGCGTATCCTGGCTCTGTGCATGGGGAACCATGATCTATACATGAAACGCAGGAAGCCAGACACCATCGAGGTGCAGCAGATGAAGACTAAGGCCAGGGAGGAGAAGCACCAGAAACAGATGGAAAGGTAAGACACAGGACCACACCTTCACCTGTACACAGGACCACACCTTCACCTGTATACAGGACCACACCTTCACCTGTACACAGGGCCACACCTTCACCTGTACACAGGACCACACCTTCACCTGTACACAGGGCCACACCTTCACCTGTACACAGGGCCACACCTTCACCTGTATAGACCTGTACACAGGACCACACCTTCACCTGTACACAGGACCACACCTTCACCTGTACACAGGACCACACCTTCACCTGTATACAGGACCACATCTTCACCTGTATACAGGACCACACGTTCACCTGTACACAGCACCACACCTTCACCTGTACACAGGACCACACCTTCACCTGTATAGACCTGTACATAGGACCACACCTTCACCTGTACACAGGACCACAACTTCACCTGTACACAGGACTACACAGGACCACACCTTCACCTGTACACAGGACCACACTTTCACCTGTACACAGGACCACACCTTCACCTGTATAGACCTGTACACAGGACCACACCTTCACCTGTATAGACCTGTACACAGGACCACACCTTCACCTGTACACAGGACCACACCTTCACCTGTATAGACCTGTACACAGGACCACACCTTCACCTGTATAGACCTGTACACAGGACCACACCTTCACCTGTACACAGGACCACACCTTCACCTGTATAGACCTGTACACAGGACCACACCTTCACCTGTATAGACCTGTACACAGGACCACACCTTCACCTGTACACAGGACCACAGCTTCACCTGTATACAGGACCACATCTTCACCTGTACACAGGACCACAGCTTCACCTGTACACAGGACGACACCTTCACCTGTACACAGGACCACACCTTCACCTGTATACAGGACCACACCTTCACCTGTACACAGGACCACACCTTCACCTGTACACAGGACCACACCTTCACCTGTACACAGGACCACACCTTCACCTGTACACAGGACCACACCTTCACCTGTACACAGGACCACACCTTCACCTGTATACAGGACCACACCTTCACCTGTACACAGGACCACACCTTCACCTGTATAGACCTGTACACAGGACCACACCTTCACCTGTACACAGGACCACACCTTCACCTGTATAGACCTGTACACAGGACCACACCTTCACCTGTACACAGGACCACACCTTCACCTGTACGCCTATGTAGATATTCCATAAAAAAATCAGCCGTTTCCAGCTACAATCGTCATTTACAACATTAACAATGTCTACACTGTATTTCTGATCAATATGATATTATTTTAATGGACAAAAAATGTGCTCTTCTTTGAAAAACAAGGACATTTCTAGGTGACCCCAAACTTTTGAACAGTAGTGTATGTAAATAAGGTATCTGCTGTTTTTTTTTCATACATATGAAGAAAAAAAATTGAAAAACCTGTTTTCGCTTTGTCATTATAGGTTTATTGTGATGTCATAATGGGGTATTGTGATGTCATTATGGGGTATTGTGATGTCATTATGGGGTATTGTGATGTCATTATGGGGTATTGTGATGTCATTACGGGGTATTGTGTGCAGATTCACGAGGAAAACATTATTTCATCAATTTAAGAATAAGGCTGTAATGTAACAAAATGTGGGAAAAGTGAAGAAGGGGTCTGAATACTTTCCGAAGGCTCTGTAGGTCACTATTATTTGATGTAGAGACACGCAGAGAGAGACGCAGAGAGAGATACATAGCATTTATTATCACATGGATTCTGTGGAATACACAGCTCCGTCTATGAATTTCAGAGTGGTTATATTTCTACAGCTCCGTCACTCAGCTTTATAGCAAACCTTTATATGAAACCTTTACAGCTAACAAGCATTAAAGTGTTACGAGTTTATTAGCCAACGTCGCGTGGCGTAATGTGGCGTTCACTGTATAATTGTGTTTTTATGATGCTTGTGAACTGCTGGCTGTGCTGTGCGTCTTCGGTCTCTCACAATCCCTTCTCCTGTACCTGTACCCCATTTTCACCCTCCTGTACCCCACCTTCACCCTGCTGTACCCCACCTTCACCCTACTGTACCCTACCTTCACCCTCCTGTACCCCACCTTCACCCTACTGTACCCCACCTTCACCCTACTGTACCCTACTGTACCCCACCTTCACCCTACTGTACCCTACTGTACCCCACCTTCACCCTCCTGTACCCCATCTTCACCCTCCTGTACCCTATCTTCACCCTCCTGTACCCCACCTTCACCCTACTGTACCCCATCTTCACCCTACTGTACCCCACCTTCACCCTACTGTACCCCACTTTCACCCTACTGTACCCCACCTTTACCCTCCTGTACCCCACCTTTACCCTCCTGTACCCCACCTTCACCCTCCTGTACCCCACCTTCACCCTCCTGTACCCCACCTTTACCCTCCTGTAGCCCACCTTTACCCTCCTGTAGCCCACCTTCACCCTGCTGTAGCCCACCTTCACCTTGCTGTAGCCCACCTTCACCCTACTGTAGCCCACCTTCACCCTGCTGTAGCCCACCTTCAACCTGCTGTACCCCGCCTTTACCCTCCACCTTTACCCTCCTGTACCCCACCTTCACCCTGCTGTAGCCCACCTTCACCCTGCTGGACCCCGCCTTTACCCTCCTGTACCCCACCTTCACCCTCCTGCACCTCATCTTCACCCTCCTGCACCTCATCTTCACCCTCCTGTACCTCATCTTCACCCTCCTGTACCTCATCTTCACCCTCCTGTACCTCATCTTCACCCTGCTGTACCCAACCTTTACCCTCCATCTTCACCCTCCTGTACCCCACCTTCACCCTCCTGTACCTCACCTTCACCCTTCTGCACCCCCACCTTCACCCTCCTGTACCTCATCTTCACCCTCCATCTTCACCCTACTGTACCCCACCTTCACCCACCTGTACCCCATTTTCACCTTTCTGCACCCCCACCTTCACCCTCCTGTACCTTATCTTCACCCTCCACCTTCACCCTCCTGCACCTCATCTTCACCCCCACCTTCACCATCCTGTACCCTACCTTCACCCTACTGTACCCCACCGTCACCCTCCTGTACCTCATCTTCACCCTACTGTACCCCACCTTTACCCTACTGTACCCCACCTTCACCCTACTGTACCTCATCTTTACCCTCCTGTACCTCATCTTCACCCTCCACCTTCACCCTCCTGTACCTCATCTTCACCCTTCTGCACCCCCACCTTCACCATCCTGTACCCCGCTTTCACCTTATCTGTGAACTGCTGTCTGTACTGTGTGGCTTCCGTGTCTCAGGAGTCGAACCGGGCGAAGATACACCAATATAAAAAGTCCCAATCACCTACTCCTGTTTTCAGGGCCCAGCTGGAGAATGAGAAGAAGAAACGGGAGGCCATGGAGAAAGAGAAGGATCAGATGGAGAGAGAGAAGCAGGACTTGATGCTGAGGCTGTACCAGTTTGAGGAGACAACCAAGAAGGCAGAGAGAGGTAAGGACATGTACTATTGGTAAGGAAGGTAGGGTGCACCACAGATTTCCAGACAGACTTCCATCCTTCATAATCTAATCATTCATAGGAAGGCAGGGTGTGCCAGAGACTCCCTTCCTTCATAATCTAATCATTCATAGGAAGGCAGGGTGTGTCAGAGACTCCCTTCCTTCATAATCTAATCATTCATAGGAAGGCAGGCTGTGCCAGAGACTCCCTTCCTTCATAATCTAATCATTAAATAGACTGTATTGTCTGTAGAGATACTACCATCAAATGTTGACTTGCTTCCCTTCAGACTTGGGATGCGTCCCAAGTAGTATCTCCTTTCTCCTGAAGTGTACACTCGTTCACTACTTCCCAATCATATAAAATCCTTGGATTGGTGGAGGCATAGACCGGTGGGAGTTTCCGCCATATTTCTTAGCCAAATATCAAATCAGAGGGGAAGGGAACACTTTGGGATAAATTAGAGACAACAGCCTTGCTCTTTATAAGGCTGAGTGAAGTTGAAACTCATGTATTAACTAGTCAGATCTTTGATTACAGAGGAATAGTCAAGATAACCTTTTAACTAGCAGCATAGCTTGCCTTAATCCCCTACACTTCCCCTGGGTAAAGTGAACACAAACATATATGATTTACTATATAATCTCAGTGGGAATTGAACCTACAACCTTGGTGTTGATAGTGTCACTCTTTTACCAACTGAGCCATACAAGACCACCTCTACCCCACCTTCACCCTCCTCTACCCCACCTACACCCTCCTGTACCCCATCTTCACCCCCCTGTACCTCACCTTCACCCCCCTGTACCTCACCTTCACCCCCCTGTACCCCATCTTCACCCTCCTCTACCCCATCTTCACCCTCCTCTACCCACATTCACCCTCCTGTACCCCACCTTCACCCTCCTGTACCCCACCTTCACCTTCCTCTACCCCACCTTCACCCTCCTGTACCCCACCTTCACCCTCCTGTACCCCACCCTCCTGTACCCTACCTTCACCCTCCTGTACCCCACCTACACCCTCCTCTACCCCACCTTCACCCTCCTCTACCCCACCTTCACCCTCCTCTACCCCACCTTCACTCTCCACTACCCCACCTTCACCCTCCTCTACCTCACCTACACCCTCCTGTACCCCACCTTCACCCTCCTCTACCCCACCTTCACCCTCCTCTACCTCACCTTCACTCTCACCTACCCCACCTTCACTCTCACCTACCCCACCTTCACCCTCCTCTACCTCACCTTCACCCTCCTCTACCCTACCTTCACCCTCCTCTACCCTACCTTCACCCTCCTCTACCCTACCTTCACTCTCCTCTACCTCACCATCACTTTCCTCTACCTCACCTTCACTCTCACCTACCCCACCTACCCCACCTACACCCTCCTGTACCCTACCTTCACCCTCCTGTACCCTACCTTCACCCTCCTGTACCCCACCTTCACCATCCTGTACCCCACACTACAGGCTGATCCAACTTTGATGTAATGTCCTTAAAACAAGTCAAAATTAGGCTCAGTAGTGTGTGTGGCCTCCACGTGCCTGTATGACCTCCCTACAACGCCTGGGCATGCTCCTGATGAGGTGGCGGATGGTCTCCTGAGGGATCTCCTCCCAGACCTGGACTAAAGCATCCGCCAACTCCTGGACAGTCTGTGGTGCAACGTGGCGTTGGTAGATGGAGCGAGACATGATGTCCCAGATGTGCTCAATTGGATTCAGGTCTGGGGAACGGGCGGGCCAGTCCATAGCATCAATGTCTTCCTCTTGCAGGAACTGCTGACACACTCCAGCCACATGAGGTCTAGCATTGTCTTGCAGTAGGAGGAACCCAGGGCCAACCGCACAAGCATATGGTCTCACAAGGGGTCTGAGGATCTCATCTCGGTACCTAATGGCAGTCAGGCTACCTCTGGCGAGCACATGGAGGGCTGTGCAGCCCCCCAAAGAAATGCCACCCCACACCATGACTGACCCACCACCAAACTGGTCATGCTGGAGGATGTTGCAGGCAGCAGAACGTTCTCCACGGCGTCTCCAGACTCTGTCACGCCTGTCACATGTGCTCAGTGTGAACCTGCTTTCATCTGTGAAGAGCACAAGGCGCCAGTGGCGAATTTGGCAATCTTGGTGTTCTTTGGCAAATGAAAAACGTCCTGCACGGTGTTGGGCTGTAAACACAACCCCCACCTGTGGACGTCGGGCCCTCATACCACCCTCATGGAGTCTGTTTCTGACCGTTTGAGCAGGCACATGCACATTTGTGGCCTGCTGGAGGTCATTTTGCAGGGCTCTGGCAGTGCTCCTCCTGCTCCTCCTTGCACAAAGGCGGAGGTAGTGGTCCTGCTGCTGGGTTGTTGCCCTCCTACGGCCTCCTCCACGTCTCCTGATGTACTGGCCTGTCTCCTGGTAGCGCCTCCATGCTCTGGACACCACATCTCGCATTCATGTTCCATCCTGGATGAGCTGCACTACCTGAGCCACTTGTGTGGGTTGTAGACTCCGTCTCATGCTACCACTAGAGTGAAAGCACCGCCAGCATTCAAAAGTGACCAAAACATCAGCCAGGAAGCATAGGAACTGAGAAGTGGTCTGTGGTCCCCAACTGCAGAACCACTCCTTTATTGGGGGTGTCTTACTAATTGCCTATAATTTCCACCCGTTGTCTATTCCATTTGCACAACAGCATGTGAAATTTATTGTCAATCAGTGTTGCTTCCTAAGTGGACAGTTTGATTTCACAGAAGTGTGATTGACTTGGAGTTACACTGTGTTGTTTAAGTGTTCCCTTTGTTTTTTTGAGCAGTGTATATATGTGTATATATGTGTATATGTATTTCAATATAATGTCTGTCTGTCTGTCACAGAACTGCAGGAGCAGCTGGAGAGAGCTGTCCGTCTGGAAGAGGAGAGGAGGAGGGTGGAGCAGGATGCAGCCAGGCTGGAGGCTGAGAGACAGGCTGCTCTCCTGGCCAAAGACGAGCTGGCCAGGCAGGCCGTGATTCAGCTAGAGAGTCAGGAACAGCTGGTGAGTACACTGGGATGAGTCAGGAACAGCTGGTGAGGACACTGGGATGAGTCAGGAACAGATGGTGAGGACACTGGGGTGAGTTAGGAACAGCTGGTGAGGACACTGGGATGAGTCAGGAACAGCTGGTGAGGACACTGGGTTGAGTCAGGAACAGCTGGTGAGGACACTGGGATGAGCTAGGAACAGCTGGTGAGGACACAGGGATGAGTCAGGAACAGCTGGTGAGGACACTGGGATGAGTCAGGAACAGCTGGTGAGGACACTGGGATGAGTCAGGAACAGCTGGTGAGGACACTGGGATGAGTCAGGAACAGCTGGTGAGGACACTGGGATGAGTCAGGAACAGCTGGTGAGGACACTGGGATGAGTCAGGAACAGCTGGTGAGGACACTGGGATGAGCTAGGAACAGCTGGTGAGGACACTGGGATGAGTTGGGAACAGCTGGTGAGGACACTGGGATGAGTTATGAACAGCTGGTGAGGACACTGGGATGAGTCAGGAACAGATGGTGAGGACACTGGCATGAGTTAGGATCAGCTGGTGAGGACACTGGGGTGAGTTAGGAGCAGATGGTGAGGACACTGGGATGAGTCAGGAACAGCTGATGAGGACACTGGGATGAGTCAGGAACAGCTGGCGAGGACACTGGGATGAGTCAGGAACAGCTGGTGAGGACACAGGGATGAGTCGGGAACAGCTGGTGAGGACACTGGGATGAGTCAGGAACAGCTGGTGAGGACACTGGGATGAGTTAGGAACAGCTGGTGAGGACACTGGGATGAGTCAGGAACAGATGGTGAGGACACTGGGGTGAGTTAGGAGCAGATGGTGAGGACACTGGGATGAGTCAGGAACAGCTGGTGAGGACACTGGGATGAGTCAGGAACAGCTGGTGAGGACACTGGGATGATTCAGGAACAGCTGGTGAGGACACTGGGATGAGTCAGGAACAGCTGGTGAGGACACTGGGATGAGTCAGGATCAGCTGGTGAGGACACTGGGATGAGTTAGGATCAGCTGGTGAGGACACTGGGATGAGTCAGGATCAGCTGGTGAGGACAGTGGGATGAGTCAGGAACAGCTGGTGAGGACAGTGGGATGAGTCAGGATCAGCTGGTGAGGACACTGGGATGAGTCAGGAACAGATGGTGAGGACACTGGGATGAGTCAGGAACAGATGGTGAGGACACTGGGATGAGTCAGGAACAGATGGTGAGGACACTAGGATGAGTCAAGAGGACTTCTGTATAAATGCTTGATGTTCTGGTCTTTATGTAAAATTAGGGCTGGGAGTCGATTCCCAAAGTAATTGATTCCCGGTTCCTTGAGAATACCCAAACATCAATGACATCACCCTGCCCCGATCCACCTGTTCTCAGCCTTCTTCTTGAACTCTCTAGGCTGCAGAATGGATTTTATAATGACGTATGTTTTTACCCCCAACACCACCTTCCATCAATTTGTTATAGCAGACCCTCATTTAGTTTTTTTTGTTGCTTTTTTGAAATCAACAAAGAATGAGAAGACTTTGCCTTTGTTTTGGTTTGTTTGGTTGTCAATTAGGGTGTGCAGGGTGAATGCGTAGTCTGTTGTACGGTAATTTGGCAAAAAGCCAATTTGACATTTGCTCAGTACATTGTTTTCACTGAGGAAATGTACAAGTCTGCTGTTAATGATAATGCAGAGGTTTTTCCCAAGGTTACTGTTGACGCATATCACACGGTAGTTATTGGGGTCAAATTTGTCTCCACTTTTGCTGATTGGGGTGATCAGTCCTTGGTTCCAAATATTGGGGAAGATGCCAGCTGAGGATGATGTTAAAGAGTTTAAGAATAGCCAAATGGAATTTGTGGTCCGTATATTTCATAATTTAATTTAGGATACCATCAACCCCACAGGCCTTTTTGGGTTGGAGGGTTTGTATTTTGTCCTGTAGTTCATTCAAGGTAATTGGAGAATCCAGTGGGTTCTGGTAGTCTTTAATAGTTGATTCTAAGAGTTGTATTTGATCATGTTTATGTTTTTGCTGTTTGTTCTTTGTTATAGAGTCAAAAAGACTAGAGAAGTGGTTTATCCACACATCTACATTTTAGATAGATAATTATTCGTGTTGTTGTTTGTTTAGTGTTTTCCAATTTTCCCAGAAGTGGTTAGATTCTATGGATTCTTCAATTACATTGAGCTGATTTCTGACGTGCTGTTCCTTCTTTTTCCGTAGTGTATTTCTGTATTTTTTTAGTGATTCACCATAGTGAAGGCGAAGGTTTTCTGGGTCTCTATGTTTTTGGTTGGACAGGTTTCTAAATTTTTTTTCTTAGATTTTTGCTTTCTTCATCAAACATTTACATTTTACATTTAAGTCATTTAGCAGACGCTCTGCAGACGCAATACACTGCTAAGATCTGACACCTTTTCTCTCTCTCTCTGTCTCTCTTGGCTGCAGAGCTGGCAGAGTACACTGCTAAGATCTGACACCTTTTCTCTCTCTCTCTCTCTCTCTCTCTCTCTCTCTCACTAGGCTGCAGAGCTGGCAGAGTACACTGCTAAGATCTGACACCTTTTCTCTCTCTCTCACTAGGCTGCAGAGCTGGCAGAGTACACTGCTAAGATCTGACACCTTTTCTCTCTCTCTCACTAGGCTGCAGAGCTGGCAGAGTACACTGCTAAGATCTGACACCTTTTCTCTCTCTCTCACTAGGCTGCAGAGCTAGCAGAGTACACTGCTAAGATCGCCCTGCTGGAGGAGGCCAAGAGGTTCCAGGAGGAAGAGGCTGAAACATGGCAGAGCAGGGTGAGTCTCCTTCCCTTGGGCACCATCAGCATGTCCTCATACACTTCAACTCTGAGGGATCAACTGAACGTGAAAGCTAAACCATAGCGATCCTAGCCAGCCACTGTTAATGCAAAAAAAGGGCTTTATGAATCAATTTGATTGAATTATTGATAGATCTCTCTCTCTCTCTCTCTCCCTCCTCTCTCTCTCTCTCTCTCTCTCCCTCTCTCTCTCTCTCTCTCTCTCTCTCCCCCTCTCTCTCTCTCTCTCTCTCTCTCTCTCTCTCTCTCTCTCTCTCTCTCTCTGTCTCTCTCTCTCTGTCTCTCTCTCTCTGTCTCTCTCTCTCTCTCTCTCTCTGTCTCTGTCTCTGTCTCTCTCTCTCTGTCTCTCTCTCTCTCTCTCTCTCTCTCTCCCTCTCTCTCTCTCTCCAGGCTAGGGAGGTACAGGAGGATCTTCTGAAGACTAAGGAGGAGCTTCACCTGGTAATGGCCGCCCCCGCTGTCATCCCAGCCCCTCCCTCACCTGACAGCAGCGACAGCAGCCACAGTGACCAGGAGGAAAGCGAGGAGAACAGCACGTACAGCGCTGAGTTCCAGCAGCAGGACGTCAACGACCACCGGGAGGAGGAGGAGCGTGTTACCGAGGCCGAGAAGAACAAACGCATTCAGGCACAACTAATGGTGAGTCTCAGTCCATCTGGGGCCCTGTGGTCTCTGGTGGGCTGTGGTCTCTGGTGGGCTGTGGCCTCTGGGGCCCTGTGGTCTCTAGGGCCCTGTGGGCTGTGGTCTCTGGGGCCCTGTGGGCTGTGGTCTCTTGTGGGCTGTGGCCTCTGGGGCCCTGTGGTCTCTGGGGCGCTGTGGGCAGTGGTCTCTGGTGGGCTGTGGTCTCTGGGGCGCTGTGGGCAGTGGTCTCTGGTGGGCTGTGGCCTCTGGGGCCCTGTGGTCTCTGGGGCCCTGTGGTCTCTGGTGGGCTGTGGTCTCTGGTGGGCTGTGGCCTCTGGGGCCCTGTGGTCTCTAGGGCCCTGTGGGCTGTGGTCTCTGGGGCCCTGTGGGCTGTGGTCTCTGGTGGGCTGTGGCCTCTGGGGCCCTGTGGTCTCTGGGGCGCTGTGGGCAGTGGTCTCTGGTGGGCTGTGGTCTCTGGGCCCTGTGGGCTGTGGTCTCTGGTGGGCTGTGGCCTCTGGGGCCCTGTGGTCTCTAGGGCCCTGTGGGCTGTGGTCTCTGGGGCCCTGTGGGCTGTGGTCTCTTGTGGGCTGTGGCCTCTGGGGCCCTGTGGTCTCTGGGGCGCTGTGGGCAGTGGTCTCTGGTGGGCTGTGGTCTCTGGGCCCTGTGGGCTGTGGTCTCTGGTGGGCTGTGGCCTCTGGGGCCCTGTGGTCTCTAAATTATCTGTTTGAGGTGTGTGGGGGGGGGTGGTTTAATGTGTTTTTCTCCAATTTATGCTTTGGACAAAAAAATACAAATATAGAACGAGTCAACAACATTATTTGTGTACGAGTTAAGAGACTATGACCTTTTAAAAGTGACATTTTTTTACTGGGCGGTTACCCTTTCTGTCTGCAGTCCCTGAGTGCTGACCTGGCCGAGACCAGAGACGACACCATGAAGACCCAGAACGACCTGCTCCACACGGAGAACGTCCGCGCTGGCCGAGACAAGTACAAGACCCTGCGGCAAATCCGTATGGGTAACACCAAACAGAGAGTGGACGAGTTTGAATCCTTGTAGACCACAGAGAAAGAGAGAGAGAGGGGGAGAGAGAGAGAGAGAGAGAGGGAGGGAGAGAGAGACAGAGAGAGAGGGGGTAGAGAGGGAGAGCGGGAGAGAGGGGGGAGACAGGGAGAGAAGGGGGGAGACAGGGAGAGAGAGAGAGAGAGAGAGGGAGAGAGGGAGAGAGAGAGAGATGGAGTAAGTGAGAGACAGAGATGGAAAGAGAGAGGGAGAGAGGGAGGGAGAGACTGAGATGGAAAGAGAGATCGAGAGAGACTGAGATGGAGAGAGAATGGTCCTGGAGAAAACTTTAAAACAAGAAAACGTACCTTGTTAGTCCATAGGAAGCTTTGGTAGAAGTAATACCGCTCACTGTTAAGCAAGGACCTAAATATCTCCAACTCCAACAGTAATCTCATTGAGAAAAGTCACAGTATCACACCGACTGAGAGATAAAGTTTGTAACATTATAAAACGATAACATATAACATTTTAGATCAGAGATAGTGTTGCCCTTCTTTTTTTTTAAAATAAAAAATAACTGATTTAAAAAAAAAAATCCAAACTCTAATAAGAAATAATTCTTAAAGAGAAAATGAAATGCTTCCTCATTTTAATGACACGTCGTTTTGTCTCTTCAATAGATATAGCTAGGAGGGGAAAGAGAGCAAGTTGTTTTCTATGATCATTATTTACAAATGATTTACTGTCACACCATACTGTCAACATGCAAGGTGAAAGCACCAATTTGTAAGTCGCTCTGGATAAGAGCGTCTGCTAAATGACTTAAATGTAAAATGTAAATGTGTGTGTGTATGTGGTTAAAATGGAACGTACATTGCTATATTAAAAAAAAAAAAAAACTATGGTACCTTCTTCAGTAATCAGTGTCTTCACAAGACCCTGACTCTATCTATACTTACCAAAATAAGAATGATTGAATGTGATTACACAATGACTTAAGTAAAGAAATGACTCGGTAGGTTGTATTGATCAGAAGAGGGTGCTGAGTGTCACTCCTTCCTTTGATATAGGATGTATCCCAGATCCCTGTCCCCTTTATAGTGGCCTACATTCACCAGGGCCACCCTATCCCCTTTATAGAGCCCTACATTCACCAGGGCCCAACCTATCCCCTTTATAGTGCCCTACATTCACCAGGGCCCACCCTATCCCCTTTATAGTGGCCTACATTGACCAGGGCCCACCCTATCCCCTTTATAGTGCCCTACATTCACCAGGGCCCACCCTATCCCCTTTATAGTCCCCTACATTGACCAGGGCCCACCCTATTCCCTTTATAGTGCCCTACATTGACCAGGGCCCACCCTATTCCCTTTATAGTGCCCTACATTGACCAGGGCCCACCCTATCCCCTTTATAGTGCCCTACATTGACCAGGGCCCACCCTATTCCCTTTATAGTGCCCTACATTGACCAGGGCCCACCCTATCCCCTTTATAGTGCCCTACATTCACCAGGGCCCACCCTATTCCCTTTATAGTGCCCTACATTGACCAGGGCCCACCCTATTCCCTTTATAGTGCCCTACATTGACCAGGGCCCACCCTATTCCCTTTATAGTGCCCTACATTGACCAGGGCCCACCCTATCCTCTTTATAGTGCCCTACATTGACCAGGGCCCACCCTATTCCCTTTATAGTGCCCTATATTCACCAGAACCCGATCACTACATAGGGAATATGGGACGGTAGATTTATTTATGTAATTTTGTCCATTAAACAACAACAGCATTTTGCCTGGGTTGCAGCTGTATATTGAAGAGAACCAATTGACTATAAAGATCGTACCGATGATTATTTGTGATATCGTATGCCTGTCATGTGCTCGGAAGACGAAACATTATCTTGGCCTCACACTGTTCAATTAAAAAACATCAATCAAGTTTGTTTGATTTCTTCATGTTTTGTTATTGAGGTAGAGCCTATTAATGAACTGAACAACCTGTTTGTTATTGAGGTAGAGCCTATTAATGAACTGAACAACCTGTTTGTTATTGAGGTAGAGCCTATTAATGAACTGAACAACCTGTTTGTTATTGAGGTAGAGCCTATTAATGAACTAAACCTGTTTGTTATTGAGGTAGAGCCTATTAATGAACTGGACAACATGTTTGTTATTGAGGTATCAGCCTATTAATGAACTGAACAACCTGTTTGTTATTGAGGTAGAGCCTATTAATGAACTGGACAACCTGTTTGTTATTGAGGTAGAGCCTATTAATGAACTGGACAACCTGTTTGTTATTGAGGTAGAGCCTATTAATGAACTGAACAACCTGTTTGTTATTGAGGTATCAGCCTATTAATGAACTGAACAACCTGTTTGTTATTGAGGTAGAGCCTATTAATGAACTGGACAACCTGTTTGTTATTGAGGTAGAGCCTATTAATGAACTAAACCTGTTTGTTATTGAGGTAGAGCCTATTAATGAACTAAACCTGTTTGTTATTGAGGTAGAGCCTATTAATGAACTGAACAACCTGTTTGTTATTGAGGTAGAGCCTATTAATGAACTGAACAACATGTTTGTTATTGAGGTAGAGCCTATTAATGAACTAAACAACCTGTTTTATTGAGAGTTGTAAAGAAAAAGCCATATCTCAGACTGGCCAATAAAAAGAAAAGATTAAGATGGGCAAAAGAACACAGACACTGGACAGAGGAACTCTGCCTAGAAGGCCAGCATCCCGGAGTCGCCTCTTCACTGTTGACGTTGAGACTGGTGTTTTGCGGGGTACTATTTAATGAAGCTGCCATTTCTGATCAATTTGATGCTATTTTAATGGACAAAAAAATGTGCTTTCCTTTAAAAAAGTGACCCCAAACTTTTCATAATGCTTGCAATTGTGCATCCCACAAACAGGTATAACAACTGTAGGATACTGACCATGTTGTAGCCTATTTGCTGTGTGTGTTAACTACCATGTAAAATTACATCAGCTAGGGAGACATTGTAAAGTGTGACTACAAAAAACAATGGCCCAGAATATAGAGAAAATATTCCTGGTCCCGTTCAGATGAAAGACAGAGTGCTGTTGAGTTTATGTTATAGCTGCTGTCCACATTGAGGCATACATCCACATCCGCTCTGGACCAGAGCTACTTCCATATGCTCCTAGTAACACCCTGGACCAGAGCTAGATCCATATGCTCCTAGTAACACCCTGGACCAGAGCTAGATCCATATGCTCCTAGTAACACCCTGGACCAGAGCTAGATCCATATGCTTCTAGTAACACCCTGGACCAGAGCTAGATCCATATGCTCCTAGTAACACCCTGGACCAGAGCGACATAGATATGCTCCTAGTAACACCCTGGACCAGAGCTACATAGATATGAGCCTAGTAACACCCTGGACAAGAGCTACACATATGCTCCTAGTAACACCCTGGACCAGAGCTAGATCCATTTGCTCCTAGTAACACCCTGGACCAGAGCTAGACCCACATGCTCCTAGTAACACCCTGGACCAGAGCTAGATCCATATGCTCCTAGTAACACCCTGGACCAGAGCTAGATCCATTTGCTCCAAGTAACACCCTGGACCAGAGCTAGATCCATATGCTCCTAGTAACACCCTGGACCAGAGCTAGACCCACATGCTCCTAGTAACACCCTGGACCAGAGCTAGATCCATATGCTCCTAGTAACACCCTGGACCAGAGCTAGACCCACATGCTCCTAGAAACACCCTGGACCAGAGCTACATATATGCTCCTAGTAACACCCTAGACCAGAGCTACATCCACATGCTCCTAGTAACACCCTGGACCAGA
Source organism: Oncorhynchus nerka (assembly GCF_034236695.1). Taxonomy (NCBI): domain Eukaryota; kingdom Metazoa; phylum Chordata; class Actinopteri; order Salmoniformes; family Salmonidae; genus Oncorhynchus; species Oncorhynchus nerka. The sequence goes on from NC_088407.1 coordinate 89,886,464, forward strand.
GCGACATAGATATGCTCCTAGTAACACCATGGACCAGAGCTACATAGATATGAGCCTAGTAACACCCTGGACCAGAGCTACACATATGCTCCTAGTAACACCCTGGAACAGAGCTAGATCCATATGCTCCTGACAAGATGACCAAATAGGGAAAGACATCCCACTGAGCCGTGGGGATGCTGCTGAAAGAACAGACATCCCACTCCGCCGTGGGAGTGGTGCCCTGAAAAGGATCGTGAAGGTTTTCTACGACCACAGAAGGAGGAAGTTAAAAAACCTAGTAGATGTTTAATAAGACGAGAGCCAGTCTGTCTCCAAGGGAACTAAACTCTCCAAATCGTGATGAAGAAACAGAACGTACGCACCCTCGTTCTCATCATGAGCATCTTTACCTACCTGCTGGTCGGGGCTGCCGTCTTCGACACTCTGGAGTCCAAACAAGAGAGAAGCCAAAAGAGAAAGCTGGACGAGAGGAAGTGGGAGTTAATACAAAAATACAACTTGACCAAAGTGAACTTTGATGAGCTCGAAGTCGTGATGCTGCAACTGAAACCGCACAAAGCCGGGGTGCAGTGGAAGTTCGCCGGATCTTTTTACTTCGCTATCACTGTGATAACTACAATAGGTAAGCTACGCTAACGTCTCCTCAGGTGGTCTATCACTGTGATAACTACAATAGGTAAGCTACGCTAACGTCTCCTCAGGTGGTCTATCACTGTGATAACTACAATAGGTAAGCTACGCTAACGTCTCCTCAGGTGGTCTATCACTGTGATAACTACAATAGGTAAGCTACGCTAACGTCTCCTCAGGTGGTCTATCACTGTGATAACTACAATAGGTAAGCTACGCTAACGTCTCCTCAGGTGGTCTATCACTGTGATAACTACAATAGGTAAGCTACGCTAACGTCTCCTCAGGTGGTCTATCACTGTGATAACTACAATAGGTAAGCTACGCTAACGTCTCCTCAGGTGGTCTATCACTGTGATAACTACAATAGGTAAGCTATGCTAACGTCTCCTCAGGTGGTCTATCACTGTGATAACTACAATAGGTAAGCTATGCTAACGTCTCCTCAGGTGGTCTATCACTGTGATAACTACAATAGGTAAGCTATGCTAACGTCTCCTCAGGGTTTCTGTCACTGTGATAACTACAATAGGTAAGCTACGCTAACGTCTCCTCAGGTGGTCTATCACTGTGATAACTACAATAGGTAAGCTATGCTAACGTCTCCTCAGGTGGTCTATCACTGTGATACCTACAATAGGTAAGCTATGCTAACGTCTCCTCAGGTGGTCTATCACTGTGATAACTACAATAGGTAAGCTATGCTAACGTCTCCTCAGGGGGTTCTATCACTGTGATAACTACAATAGGTAAGCTATGCTAACGTCTCCTCAGGTGGTCTATCACTGTGATAACTACAATAGGTAAGCTATGCTAACGTCTCCTCAGGTGGTCTATCACTGTGATAACTACAATAGGTAAGCTATGCTAACGTCTCCTCAGGGGGTTCTATCACTGTGATAACTACAATAGGTAAGCTATGCTAACGTAGAGCCACTTATTTCTACCACACACATTTGGAGATTAGTGTGTGTGCAGAATTCTTCATGCCGGCAGCAGTACCCTCATTCTGATTATAAATAGTCGTGGAACACAACAAGGCACAGTGGAGTGGCTTACAGTTGGGCAGCGTCATAAATGGCACCCTATTCCCTATATAGTACACTACTACCAGAGCCGGGTTAACAGTAGTGCACTATATAGGGAATAGGGCCCTGGTCAACAGTAGTGTACTATATTGGGAATAGGGCCCTGGTCTAAAGTAGTGTACTATATTGGGAATAGGGCCCTGGTCTAAAGTAGTGTACTATATAGGGAATAGGGTGCCATTTATGACGCTAGCCAACTGTAAGCCACTATCATTATGACTTTTTATGTTCCACCACTATTTATAATCAGAATGAGGACATTGATTGATTGATCTCTCCTCTCCTCTCCTCTCCTCTCCTCTCCTCTCCTCTCCTCTCCTCTCCTCTCCTCTCCTCTCCTCTCCTCTCCTCTCCTCTCCTCTCCTCTCCTCTCATCTCCCCTCCCCCTCACCTCCTCTCCTCTCCTCTCCTCTTCCCTCCTCTCCTCTCCTCTCCTCTCCTCTTCTCTCCTCTCCTCTCCCCTCCCTCCTCTCCTCTCCTCTCCTCTCCTCTCCTCTCCCCTCTCCTTCTTCTCCTTCTCCTCTCCCAGGGTACGGCCATGCTGCACCCAGCACGGACTCAGGGAAGGTGTTCTGCATGTTCTACGCCCTCCTGGGGATCCCCCTGACCCTTGTCATGTTCCAGAGCATGGGAGAACGCATCAACACACTGGTCCGCTTCCTTTTCCATCGGGTCAAGCAGTGTCTGGGCCTGCACCACACCGAGGTGTCCATGGCCAACATGGTGACCGTCGGCTTCTTCTCCTGCATGTCAACGCTGTGTGTCGGGGCGGCAGCCTTCTCCCACTACGAGGGCTGGAGCTTCTTCCACGCCTACTACTACTGCTTCATCACCCTGACCACCATCGGCTTCGGGGACTACGTGGCGCTGCAGAAGGACCACGCCTTGCAGAACGACCCGCGCTACGTGGCGTTCTGCTTCGTATACATCTTGACGGGACTCACCGTGATCGGCGCCTTCCTCAACCTGGTTGTGTTGAGGTTCCTGATGATGAACACAGAGGACGAACGGCGCGACGCCGAGCAGAAAGCCCTCCTCTCCACGAGGGGTGAGAAGAACGCCGACGGCGGTCTGTCTGCTGTTTCTGTCTCGGCCTCCACTTCCTCCTCCACTCCCCTAGCCACTACTACCGGCGGCACCAAGCGAGGCCCGAAGGATGTGTACAACGAGGTGCTGGGCTTCCAGACAGTGTGTTCGTGTCTGTGGTACCGCAGCAGGGAGAATCTGCAGGGCCAGGGATCCATCCCAATGATTATAAACCGGGACCTGGGCTTCTCTGACCAATACGTAGAGAACTGTACCATGCTCTCTCCTCACTGGGACATGATGTCCTCTCACTACTGTGAGCCAGGTGATACAGGGTGTGTATGCAGCCCTAACCAGTGCATCAGTTCCATAGCCTCTGGCTTAAACTTCCTCACCCCATTCAGGGCCTTCTCCAAGAGACGCAGCTCGGTCTAGATCAGACCAATTTCAAATCTGGGACATCAAAACCAGTTCCACAGCTGATTTGAATCCGTCCACTCTAATCAGGGAATCATTTAGACCTGGGACACCAGGTGGGTGATTCCCCTCTAATCAGGGAATCATTTAGACCTGGGACACCAGGTGGGTGATTCCCCTCTAATCAGGGAATCATTTAGACCTGGGACACTAGGTGGGTGATTCCCCTCTAAATCAGGGAATCATTTAGACCTGGGACACCAGGTGGGTGATTCCCCTCTAATCGGGGAATCATTTAGACCTGGGACACCAGGTGGGTGATTCCCCTCTAATCGGGGAATCATTTAGACCTGGGACACCAGGTGGGTGATTCCCCTCTAATCAGGGACTCATTTAGACCTGGGACACCAGGTGGGTGATTCCCCTCTAATCAGGGAATCATTTAGACCTGGGACACCAGGTGGGTGATTCCCCTCTTATCAGGGAATCGTTTAGACCTGGGACACCAGGTGGGTGATTCCCCTCTAATCAGGGAATCGTTTAGACCTGGGACACCAGGTGGGTGATTCCCCTCTAATCAGGGAATCGTTTAGACCTGGGACACCAGGTGGGTGATTCCCCTCTAATCAGGGAATCGTTTAGACCTGGGACACCAGGTGGGTGATTCCCCTCTAATCAGGGAATCGTTTAGACCTGGGACACCAGGTGGGTGATTCCCCTCTAATCAGGGAATCATTTAGACCTGGGACACCAGGTGGGTGATTCCCCTTTAATCAGGGAATCATTTAGACCTGGGACACCAGGTGGGTGATTCCTCTCTAATCAGGGAATCATTTAGACCTGGGACACCAGGTGGGTGATTCCTCTCTAATCAGAGAATCATTTAGACCTGGGACACCAGGTGGGTGATTCCCCTCTAATCAGGGAATCATTTAGACCTGGGACACCAGGTGGGTGATTCCTCTCTAATCAGGGAATCATTTAGACCTGGGACACCAGGTGGGTGATTCCTCTCTAATCAGGGAATCATTTAGACCTGGGACACCAGGTGGGTGATTCCCCTCTAATCAGGGAATCATTTAGACCTGGGACACCAGGTGGGTGATTCCCCTCTAATCAGGGAATCATTTAGACCTGGGACACCAGGTGGGTGATTCCTCTCTAATCAGGGAATCATTTAGACCTGGGACACCAGGTGGGTGATTCCTCTCTAATCAGGGAATCATTTAGACCTGGGACACCAGGTGGGTGATTCCCCTCTAATCAGGGAATCATTTAGACCTGGGACACCAGGTGGGTGAAAATAATGATCAGGTAGAACAGAAAACAAGCGGGACTCTGGACCACCAGGCTGGGATTTGAAGATCCCTGGTCGAGACTCAGTGATCAGGCGGTACTCTGGACCACCAGGCTGGGATTTGAAGATCCCTGGTCGAGACTCGGTGATCAGGTCAGATTCCTTTAAGCACCAAACAGAGGAAATCAGCCTGAAACTGGGATAGACCACCTAAATTGGGATAGACCACCTAAACTGGGATAGACTACCTGAAACTGGGATAGACTACCTGAAACTGGGATAGACCACCTGAAACTGGGATAGACTACATGAAACTGGGATAGACTACCTGAAACTGGGATAGACTACCTGAAACTGGGATAGACTACCTAAAACTGGGATAGACTACCTGAAACTGGGATAGAATACCTGAAACTGGGATAGGCTACCTGAACTGGGATAGACCACCTGGACTGGGACAATAAGAAATGCTTGTTTTCCCATGCAAAACGTATTGCTACAGTGTGCCCTAATGAATGTCCCAGTAGTAGGCTACTGTAGTACATCTCCATAGACACTGTGATCAATAGCCTAGTCCTGCACTTATGTTCAGCTCGGCATAAACTGACACTGGCTTTTAATGCTGGACTCATTCTGTTATATTTTACAAGATCATGGTCCTTGTGTGGCTCTGTTGGTAGTAGTGTCTGCTCTCACTGTAAAGACTGGAGAAGAAGTGTCTGCTCTCACTGTAAAGACTGGAGAAGTGGTGTCTGCTCTCACTGTAAAGACTGGAGAAGTGGTGTCTGCTCTCACTGTAAAGACTGGAGAAGTGGTGTCTGCTCTCACTGTAAAGACTGGAGAAGAGGTGTCTGCTCTCACTGTAAAGACTGGAGAAGTGGTGTCTGCTCTCACTGTAAAGACTGGAGAAGTGGTGTCTGCTCTCACTGTAAAGACTGGAGAAGAAGTGTCTGCTCTCACTGTAAAGACTGGAGAAGTGGTTTCTGCTCTCACTGTAAAGACTGGACAGTAAGTGTCTGCTCTCACTGTAAAGACTGGAGAAGAGGTGTCTGCTCTCACTGTAAAGACTGGAGAAGTGGTTTCTGCTCTCACTGTAAAGACTGGAGAAGTGGTGTCTGCTCTCACTGTAAAGACTGGAGAAGTGGTGTCTGCTCTCACTGTAAAGACTGGACAGGAAGTGTCTGCTCTCACTGTAAAGACTGGAGAAGAGGTGTCTGCTCTCACTGTAAAGACTGGAGAAGTGGTTTCTGCTCTCACTGTAAAGACTGGAGAAGTGGTGTCTGCTCTCACTGTAAAGACTGGACAGGAAGTGTCTGCTCTCACTGTAAAGACTGGACAGGAAGTGTCTGCTCTCACTGTAAAGACTGGAGAAGTAGTTTCTGCTCTCACTGTAAAGACTGGAGAAGAGGTGTCTGCTCTCACTGTAAAGACTGGACAGGAAGTGTCTGCTCTCACTGTAAAGACTGGAGAAGAGGTGTCTGCTCTCACTGTAAAGACTGGAGAAGTGGTTTCTGCTCTCACTGTAAAGACTGGAGAAGTGGTGTCTGCTCTCACTGTAAAGACTGGACAGGAAGTGTCTGCTCTCACTGTAAAGACTGGACAGGAAGTGTCTGCTCTCACTGTAAAGACTGGAGAAGTGGTTTCTGCTCTCACTCAGGAAGTGTCTGCTCTCACTGTAAAGACTGGAGAAGAAGTGTCTGCTCTCACTGTAAAGACACTGCTCACTGTAAAGACTGGAGAAGAAGTGTCTGCTCTCACTGTAAAGACTGGAAAGAGTGTCTGCTCTCACTGTAAAGACTGGAGAAGAAGTGTCTGCTCTCACTGTAAAGACTGGAGAAGTGGTTTCTGCTCTCACTGTAAAGACTGGAGAAGTGGTTTCACTGTAAAGACTGGAAGAAGTGTCTCTCACTGTAAAGACTGGAGAAGAAGTGTCTGCTCTCACTGTAAAGACTGGAGAAGACGTGTCTGCTCTCACTGTAAAGACTGGAGAAGAAGTGTCTGCTCTCACTGTAAAGACTGGAGAAGAAGTGTCTGCTCTCACTGTAAAGACTGGAGAAGTGGTTTCTGCTCTCACTGTAAAGACTGGAGAAGAAGTGTCTGCTCTCACTGTAAAGACTGGAAGAAGTGTTTCTGCTCTCACTGTAAAGAGACTGGTAAAGACTGGAGAAGAAGTGTCTGCTCTCACTGTAAAGACTGGAGAAGTGGTTTCTGCTCACTGTAAAGACTGGAGAGGAAGTGTCTGCTCTCACTGTAAAGACTGGAGAAGAAGTGTCTGCTCTCACTGTAAAGACTGGAGAAGAAGTGTCTGCTCTCACTGTAAAGACTGGAGAAGAAGTGTCTGCTCTCACTGTAAAAGACTGGAGAAGAAGTGTCTGCTCTCACTGTAAAGACTGGAGAAGTGGTTTCTGCTCTCACTGTAAAGACTGGACAGGAAGTTTCTGCTCTCACTGTAAAGACTGGAGAAGAGTGTCTGCTCTCACTGTAAAGACTGGAGAAGTGGTTTCTGCTCTCACTGTAAAGACTGGAGAAGTGGTGTCTGCTCTCACTGTAAAGACTGGAGAAGTGGTTTCTGCTCTCACTGTAAAGACTGGAGAAGTGGTTCTGACTCTCACTGTAAAGACTGGACAGGAAGTGTCTGCTCTCACTGTAAAGACTGGAGAAGAAGTGTCTGCTCTCACTGTAAAGACTGGAGAGGAAGTGTCTGCTCTCACTGTAAAGACTGGAGAAGAAGTGTCTGCTCTCACTGTAAAGACTGGAGAAGGAAGTGTCTGCTCTCACTGTAAAGACTGGAGAAGAAGTGTCTGCTCTCACTGTAAAGACTGGAGAAAGTGTCTGCTCTCACTGTAAAGACTGGAGAAGAAGTGTCTGCTCTCACTGTAAAGACTGGACAGGAAGTGTCTGCTCTCACTGTAAAGACTGGAGAAGACTGGAGAAGGGTTGTCTGCTCTCACTGTAAAGACTGGAGAAGTGGTTTCTGCTCTCACTGTAAAGACTGGAGAAGTGGTGTCTGCTCTCACTGTAAAGACTGGACAGGAAGTGTCTGCTCTCACTGTAAAAGACTGTCTGCTCTCACTGTAAAGACTGGAGAAGTGTCTGCTCTCACTGTAAAGACTGGAGAAGTGGTTTCTGCTCTCACTGTAAAGACTAAAGAGTGTCTGCTCTCACTGTAAAGACTGGAGGTGTCTGCTCTCACTGTAAAGACTGGAGAACTGGAGAAGTGTCTGCTCTCACTGTAAAGACTGGAGAAGAAGTGTCTGCTCTCACTGTAAAGACTGGAGAAGAAGTGTCTGCTCTCACTGTAAAGACTGGAGAAGTGGTTTCTGCTCTCACTGTAAAGACTGGAGAAGTGGTTGTCTGCTCTCACTGTAAAGACTGGAGAAGAAGTGTCTGCTCTCACTGTAAAGACTGGAGAAGAAGTGTCTGCTCTCACTGTAAAGACTGGAGAAGAAGTGTCTGCTCTCACTGTAAAGACTGGAGAAGTGGTGTAAAGACTGGAGAAGGTGTCTGCTCTCACTGTAAAGACTGGAGAAGAAGTGGTTTCTGCTCTCACTGTAAAGACTGGAGAAGAAGTGTCTGCTCTCACTGTAAAGACTGGAAGAAGTGTCTGCTCTCAGGACAGGAAGTGTCTGCTCTCACTGTAAAGACTGGAGAAGTGGTTTCTGCTCTCACTGTAAAGACTGGAGAAGACTGTAAAGACTGGAGAAGAAGTGTCTGCTCTCACTGTAAAGACTGGAGAAGTGGTGTCTGCTCTCACTGTAAAGACTGGAGAAGTGGTTTCTGCTCTCACTGTAAAGATGGAGAAGAAGTGTCTGCTCTCACTGTAAAGACTGAGAAGAAGTTTCTGCTCTCACTGTAAAGACTGGAGAAGAAGTGTCTGCTCTCACTGTAAAGACTGGACAGGAAGTGTCTGCTCTCACTGTAAAGACTGGAGAAGTGGTGTCTGCTCTCACTGTAAAGACTGGAGAAGCTCTCACTGGACTTGTCTGCTCTCACTGTAAAGACTGGAGAAGAAGTGTCTGCTCTCACTGTAAAGACTGGACAGGAAGTGTCTGCTCTCACTGTAAAGACTGGAGAAGTGGTTTCTGCTCTCACTGTAAACACTGGAGAAGTGGTTTCTGCTCTCACTGTAAAGACTGGAAGAAGTGTCTGCTCTCACTGTAAAGACTGGAGAAGAAGTGTCTGCTCTCACTGTAAAGACTGGGAGAAGTGGTCTGCTCTCACTGTAAAGACTGGAGAAGTGGTGTCTGCTCTCACTGTAAAGACTGGAGAAGTGGTTTCTGCTCTCACTGTAAAGACTGGAGACTGCTCTCACTGTAAAGACTGGAGAAGAAGTGTCTGCTCTCACTGTAAAGACTGGACAGGAAGTGTCTGCTCTCACTGTAAAGACTGGAGAAGTGGTTTCTGCTGTAAAGACTCACTGTAAAGACTGGAGAAGAAGTGTCTGCTCTCACTGACTAAAGACTGTAAAGACTGGAGAAGTGGTGTCTGCTCTCACTGTAAAGACTGAGAGTGGTTTCTGCTCTCACTGTAAAGACTGGAGAAGAAGTGTCTGCTCTCACTGTAAAGACTGGAGAAGAAGTGTCTGCTCTCACTGTAAAGACTGGACAGAAGAAGTGTCTGCTCTCACTGTAAAGACTGGAGAAGTGGTGTCTGCTCTCACTGTAAAGACTGGAGAAGTGGACTTGTCTGCTCTCACTGTAAAGACTGGAGAAGAAGTGTCTGCTCTCACTGTAAAGACTGGACAGGAAGTGTCTGCTCTCACTGTAAAGACTGGAGAAGAAGTGTCTGCTCTCACTGTAAAGACTGGAGAAGTGGTGCTCTCACTGTAAAGACTGGAGAAGAAGTGTCTGCTCACTGTAAAGACTGGAGAAGAAGTGTCTGCTCTCACTGTAAAGACTGGACAGAAGTGTCTGCTCTCACTGTAAAGACTGGAGAAGTGGTTTCTGCTCTCACTGTAAAGACTGGAGAAGTGGTTTCTGCTCTCACTGTAAAGACTGGAGAAGTGGTGTCTGCTCTCACTGTAAAGACTGGACAGGAAGTGTCTGCTCTCACTGTAAAGACTGGACTGGAGAAGAAGTGTCTGCTCTCACTGTAAAGACTGGAGAAGTGTGTCTGCTCTCACTGTAAAGACTGGAGAAGAAGTGTCTGCTCTCACTGTAAAGACTGGAGAAGTGGTGTCTGCTCTCACTGTAAAGACTGGAGAAGTGGTTTCTGCTCTCACTGTAAAGACTGGAGAAGTGGTGTCTGCTCTCACTGTAAAGACTGGAGAAGAAGTGTCTGCTCTCACTGTAAAGACTGGAGAAGAAGTGTCTGCTCTCACTGTAAAGACTGGAGAAGTGGTTTCTGCTCTCACTGTAAAGACTGGAGAAGTGGTTTCTGCTCTCACTGTAAAGTAAAGACTGTAAAGAGAAGAAGTGTCTGCTCTCACTGTAAAGACTGGAGAAGTGGTGTCTGCTCTCACTGTAAAGACTGGAGAAGTGGTGTCTGCTCTCACTGTAAAGACTGGAGAAGTGGTGTCTGCTCTCACTGTAAAGACTGGAGAGGAAGTGTCTGCTCTCACTGTAAAGACTGGAGAAGTGGTTTCTGCTCTCACTGTAAAGACTGGAGAAGTGGTTTCTGCTCTCACTGTAAAGACTGGAGAAGTGGTGTCTGCTCTCACTGTAAAGACTGGAGAAGAAGTTTCTGCTCTCACTGTAAAGACTGGAGAAGTGGTTTCTAAAGACTCTCACTGTAAAGACTGAGAAGTGGTTTCTGCTCTCACTGTAAAGACTGTTTCTGCTCTCAGAAGACTGGACAGGAAGTGTCTGCTCTCACTGTAAAGACTGGAGAAGTGGTTTCTGCTCTCACTGTAAAGACTGGAGAAGAAGTGTCTGCTCTCACTGTAAAGACTGGAGAAGAGGTGTCTGCTCTCACTGTAAAGAAAGCTCTCACTGTAAAGACTGAGAAGAAGTGTCTGCTCTCACTGTAAAGACTGGAGAAGGAAGTGTCTGCTCTCACTGTAAAGACTGGAGAAGTGGTTCTGCTCTCACTGTAAAGACTGGAGAAGAAGTTTCTGCTCTCACTGTAAAGACTGGAGAAGAGGTGTCTGCTCTCACTGTAAAGACTGGAGAAGAAGTGTCTGCTCTCACTGTAAAGACTGGAGAAGAAGTGTCTGCTCTCACTGTAAAGACTGGAGAAGTGGTTTCTGCTCTCACTGTAAAGACTGGAGAAGTGGTTTCTGCTCTCACTGTAAAGACTGGACAGGAAGTGTCTGCTCTCACTGTAAAGACTGGAGAAGAAGTGTCTGCTCTCACTGTAAAGACTGGAGAAGTGGTTTCTGCTCTCACTGTAAAGACTGGAGAAGTGGTTTCTGCTCTCACTGTAAAGACTGGAGAAGAAGTGTCTGCTCTCACTGTAAAGACTGGACAGGAAGTGTCTGCTCTCACTGTAAAGACTGGTAAAGACTGGAGAAGTGGTTTCTGCTCTCACTGTAAAGACTGGAGAAGAAGTGTCTGCTCTCACTGTAAAGACTGGAAAGACTGGAGAAGAAGTGTCTGCTCTCACTGTAAAGACTGAGAGAAGTGTCTGCTCTCACTGTAAAGACTGGAGAAGAAGTGTCTGCTCTCACTGTAAAGACTGGAGAAGTGGTTTCTGCTCTCACTGTAAAGACTGGAGAAGTGGTTTCTGCTCTCACTGTAAAGACTGGAGAAGAAGTGTCTGCTCTCACTGTAAAGACTGGAGAAGAAGTGTCTGCTCTCACTGTAAAGACTGGAGAAGAAGTGTCTGCTCTCACTGTAAAGACTGGAGAAGTGGTTTCTGCTCACTGAGAGAGAAGTTTCTGCTCTCACTGTAAAGACTGGAGAAGAAGTGTCTGCTCTCACTGTAAAGACTGGACAGGAAGTGTCTGCTCTCACTGTAAAGACTGGAGAAGAAGTGTCTGCTCTCACTGTAAAGACTGGAGAAGAAGTGTCTGCTCTCACTGTAAAGACTGGAGAAGTGGTTTCTGCTCTCACTGTAAAGACTGGAGAAGAAGTGTCTGCTCTCACTGTAAAGACTGGAGAAGTGGTGTCTGCTCTCACTGTAAAGACTGGAGAAGTGGTTTCTGCTCTCACTGTAAAGACTGGAGAAGAAGTGTCTGCTCTCACTGTAAAGACTGGAGAAGAAGTGTCTGCTCTCACTGTAAAGACTGGAGAAGTGGTTTCTGCTCTCACTGTAAAGACTGGAGAAGTGGTTTCTGCTCTCACTGTAAAGACTGGAGAAGAAGTGTAAAGACTGGAGAAGAAGTTTCTGCTCTCACTAAAGACTGGAAAGTGGTTTCTGACTGTAAAGACTGGAAGAAGTGTCTGCTCTCACTGTAAAGACTGGAGAAGAAGTGTCTGCTCTCACTGTAAAGACTGGAGAAGAAGTGTCTGCTCTCACTGTAAAGACTGGAGAAGAAGTGTCTGCTCTCACTGTAAAGACTGGACAAGAAGTGTCTGCTCTCACTGTAAAGACTGGAGAAGTGGTTTCTGCTCTCACTGTAAAGACTGGAGAAGAAGTGTCTGCTCTCACTGTAAAGACTGGAGAAGAAGTGTCTGCTCTCACTGTAAAGACTGGAGAAGAAGTGTCTGCTCTCACTGTAAAGACTGGAGAAGAAGTGTCTGCTCTCACTGTAAAGACTGGAGAAGAAGTGTCTGCTCTCACTGTAAAGACTGGAGAAGTGGTGTCTGCTCTCACTGTAAAGACTGGAGAAGAAGTGTCTGCTCTCACTGTAAAGACTGGAGAAGTGGTTTCTGCTCTCACTGTAAAGACTGGAGAAGTGGTTTCTGCTCTCACTGTAAAGACTGGAGAAGAAGTGTCTGCTCTCACTGTAAAGACTGGAGAAGAAGTGTCTGCTCTCACTGTAAAGACTGGACAGGAAGTGTCTGCTCTCACTGTAAAGACTGGACAGGAAGTGTCTGCTCTCACTGTAAAGACTGGAGAAGTGGTTTCTGCTCTCACTGTAAAGACTGGAGAAGAAGTGTCTGCTCTCACTGTGACTGGAAAGAGTGTCTGCTCTCACTGTAAAGACTGGAGAAGTGTCTGCTCTCACTGTAAAGACTGGAGAAGAAGTGTCTGCTCTCACTGTAAAGACTGGAGAAGAAGTTTCTGCTCTCACTGTAAAGACTGAGAAGAGGTGTCTGCTCTCACTGTAAAGACTGGAGAAGAAGTGTCTGCTCTCACTGTAAAGACTGGAGAAGAAGTGTCTGCTCTCACTGTAAAGACTGGAGAAGTGGTTTCTGCTCTCACTGTAAAGACTGGCTCTCACTGTAAAGACTGGAGAAGAAGTGTCTGCTCTCACTGTAAAGACTGGAGAAGAAGTGTCTGCTCTCACTGTAAAGACTGGAGAAGTGGTTTCTGCTCTCACTGTAAAGACTGGAGAAGTGGTTTCTGCTCTCACTGTAAAGACTGGAGAAGTGGTTTCTGCTCTCACTGTAAAGACTGGAGAAGAAGTGTCTGCTCTCACTGTAAAGACTGGACTGTAAAGACTGGAGAAGTGTCTGCTCTCACTGTAAAGACTGGAGAAGTGGTTTCTGCTCTCACTGTAAAGACTGGAGAAGAAGTTTCTGCTCTCACTGTAAAGACTGGGAAGAAGTGTCTGCTCTCACTGTAAAGACTGGAGAAGTGGTTTCTGCTCTCACTGTAAAGACTGGAGAAGAAGTGTCTGCTCTCACTGTAAAGACTGGAGAAGAAGTGTCTGCTCTCACTGTAAAGACTGGAGAAGTGGTTTCTGCTCTCACTGTAAAGACTGGAGAAGAAGTGTCTGCTCTCACTGTAAAGACTGGAGAAGAAGTGTCTGCTCTCACTGTAAAGACTGGAGAAGAAGTGTCTGCTCTCACTGTAAAGACTGGAGAAGAAGTGTCTGCTCTCACTGTAAAGACTGGAGAAGAAGTGTCTGCTCTCACTGTAAAGACTGGAGAAGAAGTGTCTGCTCTCACTGTAAAGACTGGACAGGAAGTGTCTGCTCTCACTGTAAAGACTGGAGAAGTAGTTTCTGCTCTCACTGTAAAGACTGGAGAAGAGGTGTCTGCTCTCACTGTAAAGACTGGACAGGAAGTGTCTGCTCTCACTGTAAAGACTGGAGAAGAGGTGTCTGCTCTCACTGTAAAGACTGGAGAAGTGGTTTCTGCTCTCACTGTAAAGACTGGAGAAGTGGTGTCTGCTCTCACTGTAAAGACTGGACAGGAAGTGTCTGCTCTCACTGTAAAGACTGGACAGGAAGTGTCTGCTCTCACTGTAAAGACTGGAGAAGTGGTTTCTGCTCTCACTGTAAAGACTGGACAGGAAGTGTCTGCTCTCACTGTAAAGACTGGAGAAGACGTGTCTGCTCTCACTGTAAAGACTGGAGAAGAAGTGTCTGCTCTCACTGTAAAGACTGGAGAAGACGTGTCTGCTCTCACTGTAAAGACTGGAGAAGAAGTGTCTGCTCTCACTGTAAAGACTGGAGAAGAAGTGTCTGCTCTCACTGTAAAGACTGGAGAAGTGGTTTCTGCTCTCACTGTAAAGACTGGAGAAGTGGTTTCTGCTCTCACTGTAAAGACTGGAGAAGAAGTGTCTGCTCTCACTGTAAAGACTGGAGAAGAAGTGTCTGCTCTCACTGTAAAGACTGGAGAAGAAGTGTCTGCTCTCACTGTAAAGACTGGACAGGAAGTGTCTGCTCTCACTGTAACGACTGGAGAAGAAGTGTCTGCTCTCACTGTAAAGACTGGAGAAGAAGTGTCTGCTCTCACTGTAAAGACTGGAGAAGTGGTTTCTGCTCTCACTGTAAAGACTGGAGAAGTGGTTTCTGCTCTCACTGTAAAGACTGGAGAAGAAGTGTCTGCTCTCACTGTAAACACTGGAGAAGAAGTGTCTGCTCTCACTGTAAAGACTGGAGAAGTGGTTTCTGCTCTCACTGTAAAGACTGGAGAAGTGGTTTCTGCTCTCACTGTAAAGACTGGAGAAGTGGTTTCTGCTCTCACTGTAAAGACTGGAGAAGAAGTGTCTGCTCTCACTGTAAAGACTGGACAGGAAGTGTCTGCTCTCACTGTAAAGACTGGATAAGTGGTTTCTGCTCTCACTGTAAAGACTGGAGAAGAAGTGTCTGCTCTCACTGTAAAGACTGGAGAAGAAGTGTCTGCTCTCACTGTAAAGACTGGAGAAGTGGTTTCTGCTCTCACTGTAAAGACTGGAGAAGAAGTGTCTGCTCTCACTGTAAAGACTGGACAGGAAGTGTCTGCTCTCACTGTAAAGACTGGAGAAGAGATGTCTGCTCTCACTGTAAAGACTGGAGAAGTGGTTTCTGCTCTCACTGTAAAGACTGGAGAAGTGGTTTCTGCTCTCACGTTAAAGACTGGAGAAGAAGTGTCTGCTCTCACTGTAAAGACTGGACAGGAAGTGTCTGCTCTCACTGTAAAGACTGGAGAAGTGGTTTCTGCTCTCACTGTAAAGACTGGAGAAGAAGTGTCTGCTCTCACTGTAAAGACTGGAGAAGAAGTGTCTGCTCTCACTGTAAAGACTGGACAGGAAGTGTCTGCTCTCACTGTAAACACTGGAGAAGAAGTGTCTGCTCTCACTGTAAAGACTGGAGAAGTGGTTTCTGCTCTCACTGTAAAGACTGGAGAAGTGGTTTCTGCTCTCACTGTAAAGACTGGAGAAGAGGTTTCTGCTCTCACTGTAAAGACTGGAGAAGAGGTTTCTGCTCTCACTGTAAAGACTGGAGAAGTGGTTTCTGCTCTCACTGTAAAGACTGGACAGGAAGTGTCTGCTCTCACTGTAAAGACTGGAGAAGAAGTGTCTGCTCTCACTGTAAAGACTGGACAGGAAGTGTCTGCTCTCACTGTAAAGACTGGAGAAGAAGTGTCTGCTCTCACTGTAAAGACTGGACAGGAAGTGTCTGCTCTCACTGTAAAGACTGGATAAGAGGTGCTATGCTATGATTAAAGACCAGCCATCTTGTAATCTCAGGCTGTTTAGGTAAAATCACTGCAGTCCTCTTCAGTGGTGGAAAAAGTACTACATTGTTATACTTGAGGAAAAGTGAAGATACCTTAATAGAAAATTACTCAAGTAAAAGTCACCCAGTAAAATACTACATTAGACTAAAGCCTAAAAGTATTTGGTTTTAAATATACTTAAGTATCAAAAGTAAATGGAAAAGTGTTAACCATTTCAAATTCCTTATATTAAGCAAACCAGACAACACACATTTTTTTGGGGGGGGGTGGATAGCCAGGGGCCCACTCCGACACTCAGACATAATTTACAGATAGCCTGGGGAACACTCCAACTCTCAGACATTATTTACAGATAGCCTGGGGAACACTCCAACTCTCAGACATTATTTACAGATAGCCAGGGGCCCACTCCAACACTCAGACATCATTTACAGATAGCCAGGGGCCCACTCCGACACTCAGACATCATTACAGATAGCCTGGGGCACACTCCAACACTCAGACATCATTTACAGATAGCCAGGGGAACACTCCAACACTCAAACATTAACAGATAGCCAGGGGCACACTCCAACACTCAGACATCATTAACAGATAGCCAGGGGAACACTCCAACACTCAGACATCATTTACAGATAGCCAGGGGAACACTCCAACACTCAGATATTAACAGATAGCCAGGGGAACACTCAGACACTCAGACATCATTACAGATAGCCAGGGGCCCACTCCGACACTCCGACATCATTACAGATAGCCAGGGGAACACTCCAACTCTCAGACATCATTTACAGATAGCCAGGGGAACACTCCAACTCTCAGACATTATTTACAGATAGCCAGGGGCCCACTCCGACACTCAGACATCATTTACAGATAGCCAGGGGAACACTCCAACACTCAGACATCATTTACAAATGAAGCATTTGTGTTTAGTGAGTCCGCCAGATCAGAGGCAGTAAAGATGACCAGGGATGTTCTCTTGATAAGTATGTGAATTGGACCATTTTCCTGTCCTGCTAGTACTTTTGAGTGTCAGGGGAAAGTTTACATTATTTTCATTAGCAATGTAGTGAAGTAAAAATCGCCATAAATATAAATAGTAAAGTAAAAAATACAGATACTACCAAAAAACGACTTAAGTAGTACTTTAAAGTATTTTTTCCTACTGAAGTACTTTCCACCACTGGTCCTCTTGCACAGGACAGAAACAGACCGTCGGCTGTTGAAACGGAGGCAAGAAGCGAAGTAAGCGAAGCTCACTCCACAGCTAGCTTAAAAACGCCACCAACGCTGCTATCGAATCGGATCCTTGGCTATAGGACTACCGGTTTTGGTACGTTGACAAGCACCTCTGGTTCGAGGAAAGAGACGGTGGACTGGTGTCAGTTTCACTGTGGAACAATAAACACTTCTACGTACTGTATGTTTACTCTGTTGTAGCGCAGAAATGTTCATGAATTGAATCTGTTAATGACATTGCACTCGTGTAGTGTACATTTTATGTATAATTCTGCTCCGTCACTATGAATGGTTATCACTGTGGCTAGGCAATCATTTATTTCTGATCGTCTAATCAATTTCAATTTAAAATAAAATAACATGTTTATTTTAAACTCTCCAGCTATTACTTTTATTGTGCATATTTTTTCTTAAACTTTAAATTGCTCTCAATGGTCATTCACCAAGTACGACCATATTTAACTTATTTGACTTGATTTGTGCCTACTCTTGACAACACAGAACCCAGCAAATATCCAGCAAACTACATAATCTATATGTATATATATATATATATATATATATATATATATATATATATATATATATATATGTATGTATATATAATCTATATCGACAAGAGATTAGTACAAACCAGAGCTGAAATGCACCAGAAACAACAGCATTGTGACGAACCAAGGCATGTGACAAGTCCTACACCAGGACAGGTGGTTTCACCACAGGACCACTGACGCCAGGCCCAGGTCCTACTCTGCTCTTCTAGCTATTCCAACAGACCCTTTTCTGAGGTGTCATCATACCCCAACCTGTGCCACTGCATCACAACTAACGCTGAAACGTTCCAGTAACTCCCCCCCTCCCCCCAAACAATGTCCAGGTTTCCCAGAAATCTTAGTTTGGAAGATTTTGGAATCGTAATCTGAAGTAAAACAACATTGGATGTACAGTTTATGAGTATTATTTATTATTATTTATAGTTTATGTTATTCTGTCTGGTATGTTATGTGCTTTAAACGGTACGAAGAGATTAAATAAAGCTTTTTCTGAACTCGTAATGTAAAGGAAATGTTACGTCTTGTGTACTAGTTCCAGTACATGGCTACAATCAGAGTTCCAGTACATGGATACAATCAGAGTTAGAGTACATGGGTACAATCAGAGTTCCAGTACATGGGTACAATCAGAGTTCCAGTACATGGGTACAATCAGAGTTCCAGTACATGGAGACAATCAGAGTTCCAGTACATGGAGACAATCAGAGTTCCAGTACATGGAGACAATCAGAGTTCCAGTACATGGAGACAATCAGAGTTCCAGTACATGGGTACAATCAGAGTTCCAGTACATGGGTACAATCAGAGTTCCAGTACATGGAGACAATCAGAGGTACAGTACATGGGTACAATCAGAGTTCCAGTACATGGGTACAATCAGAGTTCCAGTACATGGAGACAATCAGAGTTCCAGTACATGGATACAATCAGAGTTCCAGTACATGGAGACAATCAGAGTTCCAGTACATGGGTACAATCAGAGTTCCAGTACATGGAGACAATCAGAGTTCCAGTACATGGATACAATCAGAGTTCCAGTACATGGAGACAATCAGAGTTCCAGTACATGGGTACAATCAGAGTTCCAGTACATGAAGACAATCAGAGTTCCAGTACATGGAGACAATCAGAGTTCCAGTACATGGATACAATCAGAGTTCCAGTACATGGAGACAATCAGAGTTCCAGTACATGGAGACAATCAGAGTTCCAGTACATGGATACAATCAGAGTTCCAGTACATGGGTACAATCAGAGGTGCAGTACATGGGTACAATCAGAGTTCCAGTACATGGGTACAATCAGAGTTCCAGTACATGGGTACAATCAGAGTTCCAGTACATGGATACAATCAGAGTTCCAGTACATGGGTACAATCAGAGTTCCAGTACATGGAGACAATCAGAGTTCCAGTACATGGAGACAATCAGAGTTCCAGTACATGGGTACAATCAGAGTTCCAGTACATGGGTACAATCAGAGTTCCAGTACATGGAGACAATCAGAGTTCCAGTACATGGATACAATCAGAGTTCCAGTACATGGAGACAATCAGAGTTCCAGTACATGGGTACAATCAGAGTTCCAGTACATGGAGACAATCAGAGTTCCAGTACATGGATACAATCAGAGTTCCAGTACATGGAGACAATCAGAGTTCCAGTACATGGGTACAATCAGAGTTCCAGTACATGAAGACAATCAGAGTTCCAGTACATGGAGACAATCAGAGTTCCAGTACATGGATACAATCAGAGTTCCAGTACATGGAGACAATCAGAGTTCCAGTACATGGAGACAATCAGAGTTCCAGTACATGGATACAATCAGAGTTCCAGTACATGGGTACAATCAGAGGTACAGTACATGGGTACAATCAGAGTTCCAGTACATGGGTACAATCAGAGTTCCAGTACATGGGTACAATCAGAGTTCCAGTACATGGATACAATCAGAGTTCCAGTACATGGGTACAATCAGAGTTCCAGTACATGGAGACAATCAGAGTTCCAGTACATGGAGACAATCAGAGTTCCAGTACATGGGTACAATCAGAGTTCCAGTACATGGGTACAATCAGAGTTCCAGTACATGGAGACAATCAGAGTTCCAGTACATAGGTACAATCAGAGTTCCAGTACATGGGTACAATCAGAGTAGCCAACAAATGATTTTTTGCCTTGGTCACATTATTCCACACATTCACTTTTAAATGTCCTTGTCTTTTAATCTTACCTGGTACCCAGGCTATTGTAGGCAGAGGTGGCTGTGAACCAGATTACCATAGCAGGCATATACAGCACAGTAGTCTAGTTTAGGCTTCCATAGGGCTCTAGTCAAAAGTAGTGCACTATATAGGGCATAGGGTTTCATAGGGCTCTGGTCAAAAGTAGTGCACTATATAGGGCATAGGGTGCCATTTTGGAAGCACTCTTGACCAAAACAGCATCAGAAGGATGACCCATTCAACAAATCCCTGTTTTGCCTCCCTATGAAGAGAGCATCTGCTGTTTTCTGCTGACAGAAATAGTTTCCCTGGGAAGGTCAGAGATGATATTACATCATCACAGGAAGTCTTCTACTCATCACGGCCTTGACCATATTAGGACAGTCTTTTTTTATGTTGCTGATTGTAAGAGTAGATAGAGCATTCGGAAAGTATTCTGACCCCTTGACTATTTCCACATTTTGTTACATTACAGCCTTATTCTAAAATGGATTAAATTGTTTTTTCCCCTCTTCAATCTACACACAACACCCCATAATGACATCACATTACCCCATAATGACATCACAATACCCCATAATGACATCACAATACCCCATAATGACATCACAATACACCATAATGACATCACAGTACCCCATAATGACAAAGAAAAAAGGTTTTTAGACTTTTTAGCAAATTTATATTTAAAAAAACACCCCGGAAATATCACATTTACATAAGTATTCAGAACCTTTACTCAGTACTTTGTTGAAGCACCTTTGGCAGCGATTACAGCCACAAGTCTTCTTGGGTATGACGCTGCAAGCTTGGCACACCTACATTTGGGGAGTTTCTCCCATTCTTCTCTGCAGATCCTCTCAAGTTCTGTCAGGTTGGATGGGGAGCGTTGCTGCACAGCTATTTTCAGGTCTCTCCAGAGATGTTCGATCGGGTTCAAGTCTGGGCTCTGGTTGGGCCACTCAAGGACATTCAGAGACTTGTCACGAAGCCACTCCTGCGTTGTCTTGGCTGTGTGCTTAGAGTCATTGTCCTGCTGGAAGGTGAACCTCTGCCCGAGTCTAAGGTCCTGAGTGCTCTGGAGCAAGTTTCCATCAAGGATCTCTCTGTACTTTGCTCAGTTCATCTTTCGCTTGATCCTGACTAGTCTCCCAGAACCTGCTGCTGAAAAACATCCCCACAGCATTATGTTGCCACCACCATGCTTCACCGTAGGGATTGTGCCAGGTTTCCTCCAGACGTGACACTTTGCATTCAGGCCAAAAAGTTCAATCTTGGTTTCATCAGACCAGAGAATCTTGTTTCTGATGATCTGAGAGTACTTTAGGTGCCTTTTGGCAAACTCCAAGTGTGCCTTTTACTGAGAAGTGGCTTCCGTCTGGCCACTTGTACCAATGGAGGCTGGTGACCAGGAAAGGAGGATGGGGAATAGGGGACCCATGAGGAGGAGGATGGGGGACCCATGATATCGGCATCGGTATGCATTGCGACGTCAAAGTGTGTTTCAAAAATCGTCAGAGTGATTATTTTATTTATAGTACAATATTATGAGGAATAGGAATGAGAGGGCTACTCACACAGTGTTGGGAAGGGATCACAGCAGTGATTGAATGAGGGTATGAGAAATGAGTTGAGGTGTTCAGAGGCTTGACTTCAGTGCAGGACAGGATTTGACTGGGAAGATAAACAACAACAACACAACACAATACACAGTTAGACAACAACAACAACACAACACACTACACAGTTAGACAACAACAACAACAACAACAACACAACACACTACTCAGTTAGACAACAACAACAACACAACACACTACACAGTTAGACAACAACAACAACAACAACAACACAACACACTACTCAGTTAGACAACAACAACAACAACAACACAACACACTACTCAGTTAGACAACAACAACAACACAACCCACTACTCAGTTAGACAACAACAACAACAACAACAACACAACACTCTACTCAGTTAGACAACAACAACAACAACAACAACACACTACACAGTTAGACAACAACAACAACAACACACTACACAGTTAGACAACAACAACACAACACACTACACAGTTAGACAACAACAACAACAACAACAACACAACACACTACACAGTTAGACAACAACAACAACACAACACACTACACAGTTAGACAACAACAACAACAACAACAACACACTACTCAGTTAGACAACAACAACAACACAACACACTACTCAGTTAGACAACAACAACAACACAACACACTACACAGTTAGACAACAACAACAAAACACACTACAAAGAGACAACAACAACAACAACAACAACACAACACACTACACAGTTAGACAACAACAACAACACAACACACTACTCAGTTAGACAACAACAACAACAAAACACACTACACAGTTAGACAACAACAACAACAACAACAACACAA
Source organism: Oncorhynchus nerka (assembly GCF_034236695.1). Lineage (NCBI taxonomy): Eukaryota > Metazoa > Chordata > Actinopteri > Salmoniformes > Salmonidae > Oncorhynchus > Oncorhynchus nerka. Next base: position 89,908,321 of record NC_088407.1, read on the forward strand.
CACACTACACAGTTAGACAACAACAATAACACAACACACTACTCAGTTAGACAACAACAACAACAATAACACAACACAATACACAGTTAGACAACAACAACAACAACAACAACAACACAACACACTACTCAGTTAGACAACAACAACAACACAACACACTACTCAGTTAGACAACAACAACAACAACAACACACTACTCAGTTAGACAACAACAACAACACACTACTCAGTTAGACAACAACAACAACACAACACACTACTCAGTTAGACAACAACAACAACACACTACTCAGTTAGACAACAACAACAACACACTACTCAGTTAGACAACAACAACAACACAACACACTACACAGTTAGACAACAACAACAACAACAACACAACACACTACACAGTTAGACAACAACAACAACACAACACACTACACAGTTAGACAACAACAACAACAACAACACACTACTCAGTTAGACAACAACAACAACACACTACTCAGTTAGACAACAACAACAACACAACACACTACTCAGTTAGACAACAACAACAACACAACACACTACTCAGTTAGACAACAACAACAACACAACACACTACTCAGTTAGACAACAACAACAACAAAACACACTACACAGTTAGACAACAACAACAACAACAACACAACACACTACACAGTTAGACAACAACAACAACAACAACAACACAACACACTACTCAGTTAGACAACAACAACACAACACAACACACTACTCAGTTAGACAACAACAACAACACAACACACTACTCAGTTAGACAACAACAACAACACAACACACTACTCAGTTAGACAACAACAACAACACAACACACTACTCAGTTAGACAACAACAACAACAACACACTACACAGTTAGACAACAACAACAACAACAACAACAATAACACAACACACTACACAGTTAGACAAAAGAGCTAAGAATGTGTTAGTCCAACCAGGGAGTAAAATCATTGATGTGTAATAACGTGATTGTGTTTGTGTATGTGATTGACTCTACATACAGTCAATTGATAGGTGTACTCTCAGTGCTTGGAGAGGAAACATTCAATGGACGAGCGAGAGCACATGAGACATATGGCTTCAGTTCGTGTCAGGAGAGAGTTGACGACGGTAGTGGAGTGGTCATCACCTCTTAAAATCAGGGAACAGGAAGGGACTTAGTTGTAAATACAAATAGCAGATAGATTCCATTACAGCTGTAACACCAGTCTGACCACTCTGGGACCTATGGTGCCTCCAGTCTGACCACTCTGGGACCTGCCTCCAGTCTGACCACTCTGGGACCTGCCTCCAGTTTGACCACTCTGGGACCTGCCTCCAGTCTGACCACTCTGGGACCTATGGTGCCACCAGTCTGACAACTCTGGGACCTATGGTGCCTCCAGTCTGACCACTCTGGGACCTATGGTGCCTCCAGTCTGACCACTCTGGGACCTGCCTCCAGTCTGACCACTCTGGGACCTATGGTGCCTCCAGTCTGACCACTCTGGGACCTGCCTCCAGTCTGACCACTCTGGGACCTGCCTCCAGTCTGACCACTCTGGGACCTGCCTCCAGTCTGACCACTCTGGGACCTATGGTGCCTCCAGTCTGACCACTCTGGGACCTATGGTGCCTCCAGTCTGACCACTCTGGGACCTATGGTGCCACCAGTCTGACCTCTCTGGGACCTACCACCAGTCTGACCACTCTGGGACCTGCCTCCAGTCTGACCACTCTGGGACCTGCCTCCAGTCTGACCACTCTGGGACCTGCCTCCAGTCTGACCACTCTGGGACCTATGGTGCCTCCAGTCTGACCACTCTGGGACCTGCCTCCAGTCTGACCACTCTGGGACCTATGGTGTCACCAGTCTGACCACTCTGGGACCTATGGTGTCACCAGTCTGACCACTCTGGGACTTATGGTGCCTCCAGTCTGACCACTCTGGGACCTATGGTGCCTCCAGTCTGACCACTCTGGGACCTATGGTGCCTCCAGTCTGACCACTCTGGGACCTATGGTGCCTCCAGTCTGACCACTCTGGGACCTGCCTCCAGTCTGACCACTCTGGGACCTATGGTGCCTCCAGTCTGACCACTCTGGGACCTATGGTGCCTCCAGTCTGACCACTCTGGGACCTGCCTCCAGTCTGACCACTCTGGGACCTGCCTCCAGTCTGACCACTCTGGGACCTATGGTGCCTCCAGTCTGACCACTCTGGGACCTGCCTCCAGTCTGACCACTCTGGGATCTGCCTCCAGTCTGACCACTCTGGGACCTATGGTGCCTCCAGTCTGACCACTCTGGGACCTGCCTCCAGTCTGACCACTCTGGGACCTGCCTCCAGTCTGACCACTCTGGGACCTATGGTGCCTCCAGTCTGACCACTCTGGGACCTATGGTGCCTCCAGTCTGACCACTCTGGGACCTGCCTCCAGTCTGACCACTCTGGGACCTGCCTCCAGTCTGACCACTCTGGGACCTATGGTGCCTCCAGTCTGACCACTCTGGGACCTATGGTGCCTCCAGTCTGACCACTCTGGGACCTGCCTCCAGTCTGACCACTCTGGGACCTGCCTCCAGTCTGACCACTCTGGGACCTATGGTGTCACCAGTCTGACCACTCTGGGACCTATGGTGCCTCCAGTCTGACCACTCTGGGACCTGCCTCCAGTCTGACCACTCTGGGACCTGCCTCCAGTCTGACCACTCTGGGACCTATGGTGCCTCCAGTCTGACCACTCTGGGACCTGCCTCCAGTCTGACCACTCTGGGACCTGCCTCCAGTTTGACCACTCTGGGACCTGCCTCCAGTCTGACCACTCTGGGACCTATGGTGCCACCAGTCTGACCACTCTGGGACCTATGGTGCCTCCAGTCTGACCACTCTGGGACCTATGGTGCCTCCAGTCTGACCACTCTGGGACCTGCCTCCAGTCTGACCACTCTGGGACCTATGGTGCCTCCAGTCTGACCACTCTGGGACCTGCCTCCAGTCTGACCACTCTGGGACCTGCCTCCAGTCTGACCACTCTGGGACCTGCCTCCAGTCTGACCACTCTGGGACCAATGGTGCCTCCAGTCTGACCACTCTGGGACCTATGGTGCCTCCAGTCTGACCACTCTGGGTCCTATGGTGCCACCAGTCTGACCTCTCTGGGACCTACCACCAGTCTGACCACTCTGGGACCTGCCTCCAGTCTGACCACTCTGGGACCTGCCTCCAGTCTGACCACTCTGGGACCTGCCTCCAGTCTGACCACTCTGGGACCTATGGTGCCTCCAGTCTGACCACTCTGGGACCTGCCTCCAGTCTGACCACTCTGGGACCTATGGTGTCACCAGTCTGACCACTCTGGGACCTATGGTGCCTCCAGTCTGACCACTCTGGGACCTGCCTCCAGTCTGACCACTCTGGGACCTATGGTGTCACCAGTCTGACCACTCTGGGACCTATGGTGCCTCCAGTCTGACCACTCTGGGACCTATGGTGCCTCCAGTCTGACCACTCTGGGACCTATGGTGCCTCCAGTCTGACCACTCTGGGACCTGCCTCCAGTCTGACCACTCTGGGACCTGCCTCCAGTCTGACCACTCTGGGACCTATGGTGCCTCCAGTCTGACCACTCTGGGACCTATGGTGCCTCCAGTCTGACCACTCTGGGACCTGCCTCCAGTCTGACCACTCTGGGACCTGCCTCCAGTCTGACCACTCTGGGACCTATGGTGCCTCCAGTCTGACCACTCTGGGACCTATGGTGCCTCCAGTCTGACCACTCTGGGACCTGCCTCCAGTCTGACCACTCTGGGACCTGCCTCCAGTCTGACCACTCTGGGACCTATGGTGTCACCAGTCTGACCACTCTGGGACCTATGGTGCCTCCAGTCTGACCACTCTGGGACCTGCCTCCAGTCTGACCACTCTGGGACCTGCCTCTAGTCTGACCACTCTGGGACCTATGGTGTCACCAGTCTGACCACTCTGGGACCTATGGTGCCTCCAGTCTGACCACTCTGGGACCTGCCTCCAGTCTGACCACTCTGGGACCTGCCTCCAGTCTGACCACTCTGGGACCTGCCTCCAGTCTGACCACTCTGGGACCTATGGTGTCACCAGTCTGACCACTCTGGGACCTATGGTGTCACCAGTCTGACCACTCTGGGACCTATGGTGCCTCCAGTCTGACCACTCTGGGACCTGCCTCCAGTCTGACCACTCTGGGACCTAATGGTGCCTCCAGTCTGACCACTCTGGGACCTATGGTGCCTCCAGTCTGACCACTCTGGGACCTGCCTCCAGTCTGACCACTCTGGGACCTATGGTGCCTCCAGTCTGACCACTCTGGGACCTATGGTGCCTCCAGTCTGACCACTCTGGGACCTGCCTCCAGTCTGACCACTCTGGGACCTGCCTCCAGTCTGACCACTCTGGGACCTATGGTGCCTCCAGTCTGACCACTCTGGGACCTGCCTCCAGTCTGACCACTCTGGGATCTGCCTCCAGTCTGACCACTCTGGGACCTATGGTGCCTCCAGTCTGACCACTCTGGGACCTATGGTGCCTCCAGTCTGACCACTCTGGGACCTGCCTCCAGTCTGACCACTCTGGGACCTGCCTCCAGTCTGACCACTCTGGGACCTATGGTGCCTCCAGTCTGACCACTCTGGGACCTATGGTGCCTCCAGTCTGACCACTCTGGGACCTGCCTCCAGTCTGACCACTCTGGGACCTGCCTCCAGTCTGACCACTCTGGGACCTATGGTGCCTCCAGTCCTGGGACCTGACCACTCTGGGACCTATGGTGCCTCCAGTCTGACCACTCTGGGACCTGCCTCCAGTCTGACCACTCTGGGACCTGCCTCCAGTCTGACCACTCTGGGACCTATGGTGTCACCAGTCTGACCACTCTGGGACCTATGGTGCCTCCAGTCTGACCACTCTGGGACCTGCCTCCAGTCTGACCACTCTGGGACCTGCCTCCAGTCTGACCACTCTGGGACCTATGGTGCCTCCAGTCTGACCACTCTGGGACCTGCCTCCAGTCTGACCACTCTGGGACCTGCCTCCAGTTTGACCACTCTGGGACCTGCCTCCAGTCTGACCACTCTGGGACCTATGGTGCCACCAGTCTGACCACTCTGGGACCTATGGTGCCTCCAGTCTGACCACTCTGGGACCTCCAGTCTGACCACTCTGGGACCTGCCCAGTCTGACCACTCTGGGACCTATGGTGCCTCCAGTCTGACCACTCTGGGACCTATGGTGCCTCCAGTCTGACCACTCTGGGACCTGCCTCCAGTCTGACCACTCTGGGACCTGCCTCCAGTCTGACCACTCTGGGACCTATGGTCCCTCCAGTCTGACCACTCTGGGACCTATGGTGCCTCCAGTCTGACCACTCTGGGACCTATGGTGCCACCAGTCTGACCACTCTGGGACCTATGGTGCCACCAGTCTGACCACTCTGGGACCTGCCTCCAGTCTGACCACTCTGGGACCTCCAGTCTGACCACTCTGGGACCTGCCTCCAGTCTGACCACTCTGGGACCTGCCTCCAGTCTGACCACTCTGGGACCTATGGTGCCTCCAGTCTGACCACTCTGGGACCTGCCTCCAGTCTGACCACTCTGGGACCTATGGTGTCACCAGTCTGACCACTCTGGGACCTATGGTGCCTCCAGTCTGACCACTCTGGGACCTGCCTCCAGTCTGACCACTCTGGGACCTATGGTGTCACCAGTCTGACCACTCTGGGACCTATGGTGCCTCCAGTCTGACCACTCTGGGACCTATGGTGCCTCCAGTCTGACCACTCTGGGACCTATGGTGCCTCCAGTCTGACCACTCTGGGACCTGCCTCCAGTCTGACCACTCTGGGACCTGCCTCCAGTCTGACCACTCTGGGACCTATGGTGCCTCCAGTCTGACCACTCTGGGACCTATGGTGCCTCCAGTCTGACCACTCTGGGACCTGCCTCCAGTCTGACCACTCTGGGACCTGCCTCCAGTCTGACCACTCTGGGACCTATGGTGCCTCCAGTCTGACCACTCTGGGACCTATGGTGCCTCCAGTCTGACCACTCTGGGACCTGCCTCCAGTCTGACCACTCTGGGACCTGCCTCCAGTCTGACCACTCTGGGACCTGCCTCCAGTCTGACCACTCTGGGACCTATGGTGCCTCCAGTCTGACCACTCTGGGACCTATGGTGCCTCCAGTCTGACCACTCTGGGACCTGCCTCCAGTCTGACCACTCTGGGACCTGCCTCCAGTCTGACCACTCTGGGACCTATGGTGTCACCAGTCTGACCACTCTGGGACCTATGGTGCCTCCAGTCTGACCACTCTGGGACCTGCCTCCAGTCTGACCACTCTGGGACCTGCCTCCAGTCTGACCACTCTGGGACCTATGGTGCCTCCAGTCTGACCACTCTGGGACCTGCCTCCAGTCTGACCACTCTGGGACCTGCCTCCAGTTTGACCACTCTGGGACCTGCCTCCAGTCTGACCACTCTGGGACCTATGGTGCCACCAGTCTGACCACTCTGGGACCTATGGTGCCTCCAGTCTGACCACTCTGGGACCTATGGTGCCTCCAGTCTGACCACTCTGGGACCTGCCTCCAGTCTGACCACTCTGGGACCTATGGTGCCTCCAGTCTGACCACTCTGGGACCTGCCTCCAGTCTGACCACTCTGGGACCTGCCTCCAGTCTGACCACTCTGGGACCTGCCTCCAGTCTGACCACTCTGGGACCTATGGTCCCTCCAGTCTGACCACTCTGGGACCTATGGTGCCTCCAGTCTGACCACTCTGGGACCTATGGTGCCACCAGTCTGACCTCTCTGGGACCTACCACCAGTCTGACCACTCTGGGACCTGCCTCCAGTCTGACCACTCTGGGACCTGCCTCCAGTCTGACCACTCTGGGACCTGCCTCCAGTCTGACCACTCTGGGACCTATGGTGCCTCCAGTCTGACCACTCTGGGACCTGCCTCCAGTCTGACCACTCTGGGACCTATGGTGTCACCAGTCTGACCACTCTGGGACCTATGGTGCCTCCAGTCTGACCACTCTGGGACCTGCCTCCAGTCTGACCACTCTGGGACCTATGGTGTCACCAGTCTGACCACTCTGGGACCTATGGTGCCTCCAGTCTGACCACTCTGGGACCTATGGTGCCTCCAGTCTGACCACTCTGGGACCTATGGTGCCTCCAGTCTGACCACTCTGGGACCTGCCTCCAGTCTGACCACTCTGGGACCTGCCTCCAGTCTGACCACTCTGGGACCTATGGTGCCTCCAGTCTGACCACTCTGGGACCTATGGTGCCTCCAGTCTGACCACTCTGGGACCTGCCTCCAGTCTGACCACTCTGGGACCTGCCTCCAGTCTGACCACTCTGGGACCTATGGTGCCTCCAGTCTGACCACTCTGGGACCTATGGTGCCTCCAGTCTGACCACTCTGGGACCTGCCTCCAGTCTGACCACTCTGGGACCTGCCTCCAGTCTGACCACTCTGGGACCTATGGTGTCACCAGTCTGACCACTCTGGGACCTATGGTGCCTCCAGTCTGACCACTCTGGGACCTGCCTCCAGTCTGACCACTCTGGGACCTGCCTCCAGTCTGACCACTCTGGGACCTATGGTGTCACCAGTCTGACCACTCTGGGACCTATGGTGCCTCCAGTCTGACCACTCTGGGACCTGCCTCCAGTCTGACCACTCTGGGACCTGCCTCCAGTCTGACCACTCTGGGACCTATGGTGTCACCAGTCTGACCACTCTGGGACCTATGGTGCCACCAGTCTGACCACTCTGGGACCTATGGTGCCTCCAGTCTGACCACTCTGGGACCTATGGTGCCTCCAGTCTGACCACTCTGGGACCTGCCTCCAGTCTGACCACTCTGGGACCTATGGTGCCTCCAGTCTGACCACTCTGGGACCTGCCTCCAGTCTGACCACTCTGGGACCTATGGTGCCTCCAGTCTGACCACTCTGGGACCTGCCTCCAGTCTGACCACTCTGGGACCTGCCTCCAGTCTGACCACTCTGGGACCTGCCTCCAGTCTGACCACTCTGGGACCTATGGTGCCTCCAGTCTGACCACTCTGGGACCTATGGTGCCACCAGTCTGACCTCTCTGGGACCTACCACCAGTCTGACCACTCTGGGACCTGCCTCCAGTCTGACCACTCTGGGACCTGCCTCCAGTCTGACCACTCTGGGACCTGCCTCCAGTCTGACCACTCTGGGACGTATGGTGCCTCCAGTCTGACCACTCTGGGACCTGCCTCCAGTCTGACCACTCTGGGACCTATGGTGTCACCAGTCTGACCACTCTGGGACCTATGGTGCCTCCAGTCTGACCACTCTGGGACCTGCCTCCAGTCTGACCACTCTGGGACCTGCCTCCAGTCTGACCACTCTGGGACCTATGGTGTCACCAGTCTGACCACTCTGGGACCTATGGTGCCTCCAGTCTGACCACTCTGGGACCTATGGTGCCTCCAGTCTGACCACTCTGGGACCTATGGTGCCTCCAGTCTGACCACTCTGGGACCTATGGTGCCTCCAGTCTGACCACTCTGGGACCTGCCTCCAGTCTGACCACTCTGGGACCTATGGTGCCTCCAGTCTGACCACTCTGGGACCTATGGTGCCTCCAGTCTGACCACTCTGGGACCTGCCTCCAGTCTGACCACTCTGGGACCTGCCTCCAGTCTGACCACTCTGGGACCTATGGTGCCTCCAGTCTGACCACTCTGGGACCTATGGTGTCACCAGTCTGACCACTCTGGGACCTATGGTGCCTCCAGTCTGACCACTCTGGGACCTGCCTCCAGTCTGACCACTCTGGGACCTGCCTCCAGTCTGACCACTCTAGGACCTATGGTGTCACCAGTCTGACCACTCTGGGACCTATGGTGCCTCCAGTCTGACCACTCTGGGACCTATGGTGCCTCCAGTCTGACCACTCTGGGACCTATGGTGCCTCCAGTCTGACCACTCTGGGACCTATGGTGCCTCCAGTCTGACCACTCTGGGACCTGCCTCCAGTCTGACCACTCTGGGACCTGCCTCCAGTCTGACCACTCTGGGACCTATGGTGCCTCCAGTCTGACCACTCTGGGACCTATGGTGCCTCCAGTCTGACCACTCTGGGACCTGCCTCCAGTCTGACCACTCTGGGACCTGCCTCCAGTCTGACCACTCTGGGACCTGCCTCCAGTCTGACCACTCTGGGACCTATGGTGCCTCCAGTCTGACCACTCTGGGACCTATGGTGCCTCCAGTCTGACCACTCTGGGACCTGCCTCCAGTCTGACCACTCTGGGACCTGCCTCCAGTCTGACCACTCTGGGACCTATGGTGCCTCCAGTCTGACCACTCTGGGACCTATGGTGCCTCCAGTCTGACCACTCTGGGACCTGCCCAGTCTGACCACTCTGGGACCTGCCTCCAGTCTGACCACTCTGGGACCTGGTGTCACCAGTCTGACCACTCTGGGACCTATGGTGCCTCCAGTCTGACCACTCTGGGACCTGCCTCCAGTCTGACCACTCTGGGACCTGCCTCCAGTCTGACCACTCTGGGACCTATGGTGTCACCAGTCTGACCACTCTGGGACCTATGGTGCCTCCAGTCTGACCACTCTGGGACCTGCCTCCAGTCTGACCACTCTGGGACCTGCCTCCAGTCTGACCACTCTGGGACCTATGGTGTCACCAGTCTGACCACTCTGGGACCTATGGTGCCTCCAGTCTGACCACTCTGGGACCTGCCTCCAGTCTGACCACTCTGGGACCTGCCTCCAGTCTGACCACTCTGGGACCTATGGTGCCTCCAGTCTGACCACTCTGGGACCTATGGTGCCTCCAGTCTGACCACTCTGGGACCTGCCTCCAGTCTGACCACTCTGGGACCTGCCTCCAGTCTGACCACTCTGGGACCTATGGTGCCTCCAGTCTGACCACTCTGGGACCTATGGTGCCTCCAGTCTGACCACTCTGGGACCTGCCTCCAGTCTGACCACTCTGGGACCTGCCTCCAGTCTGACCACTCTGGGACCTATGGTGTCACCAGTCTGACCACTCTGGGACCTATGGTGCCTCCAGTCTGACCACTCTGGGACCTGCCTCCAGTCTGACCACTCTGGGACCTGCCTCCAGTCTGACCACTCTGGGACCTATGGTGTCACCAGTCTGACCACTCTGGGACCTATGGTGCCTCCAGTCTGACCACTCTGGGACCTGCCTCCAGTCTGACCACTCTGGGACCTGCCTCCAGTCTGACCACTCTGGGACCTATGGTGTCACCAGTCTGACCACTCTGGGACCTATGGTGCCTCCAGTCTGACCACTCTGGGACCTGCCTCCAGTCTGACCACTCTGGGACCTGCCTCCAGTCTGACCACTCTGGGACCTATGGTGTCACCAGTCTGACCACTCTGGGACCTATGGTGCCTCCAGTCTGACCACTCTGGGACCTGCCTCCAGTCTGACCACTCTGGGACCTATGGTGCCACCAGTCTGACCTCTCTGGGACCTGCCTCCAGTCTGACCACTCTGGGACCTGCCTCCAGTCTGACCACTCTGGGACCTGCCTCCAGTCTGACCACTCTGGGACCTATGGTGCCTCCAGTCTGACCACTCTGGGACCTGCCTCCAGTCTGACCACTCTGGGACCTGCCTCCAGTCTGACCACTCTGGGACCTATGGTGTCACCAGTCTGACCACTCTGGGACCTATGGTGCCTCCAGTCTGACCACTCTGGGACCTGCCTCCAGTCTGACCACTCTGGGACCTGCCTCCAGTCTGACCACTCTGGGACCTATGGTGTCACCAGTCTGACCACTCTGGGACCTATGGTGCCTCCAGTCTGACCACTCTGGGACCTGCCTCCAGTCTGACCACTCTGGGACCTGCCTCCAGTCTGACCACTCTGGGACCTATGGTGTCACCAGTCTGACCACTCTGGGACCTATGGTGTCACCAGTCTGACCACTCTGGGACCTGTGGCGCCATCGTACGTTTAGACAACGAGTTTCTCCATCATGTCAAACACAGACTGCGTATCTCCGCCCACTTGACACATCAAAGTAGCCCAAGAAACGTTCCTGAATAAAGCCCTGATCATCCACATACCTGATGAGAACTGACAACTGCAAGCAGACTGGCGGCACCATAGGTCCCAGAGTGGTCAGACTGGAGGCACTATAACTCCCAGAGTGGTCAGACTGGTGGCAGGTCCCAGAGTGGTCAGACTGGTGGCACCATAGGTCCCAGAGTGGTCAGACTGGTGGCACCATAGGTTCCAGAGTGGTCAGACTGGTGGCAGGTCCCAGAGTGGTCAGACTGGTGGCACCATAGGTCCCAGAGTGGTCAGACTGGTGGCACTATAGGTCCCAGAGTGGTCAGACTGGTGGCTGGTCCCAGAGTGGTCAGACTGGTGGCACCATAGGTCCCAGAGTGGTGAGGCAGTTTTTACCCTCTGGGGCCCCATAGTTTTTCCATATCTGTTAAACCTAACCAAGAAAACTCTGGACCCTATTAGGTATGACAGTAATCAATCAGTTGTAAAAACGTTTTAAAGGGCCACGATGGGACCAGTTTTTTCCTAATCAGGTCACATGGTTTTTTTAAAAACTGGGGGAAAAAACTCCTAGCCCTGGAGGGGTGAAAACCCTGTCAAACTGCAGCTACAGTACCTTATATTTGTTCATATAAATGATATTTATACTAGATTTATTCTACCCAGAGACAACAACGGCTTGTGTAGTGATTATATGTTACCATCATTTCTAAATAAAAAGTGGAAATCTCTCTTCAATCTAACTTTAATGGATGATGCGATGGAAACAACTATTGAATTGATTTCGACAGAAAAAGACAGTAGAAAGTAGACAGATGTCTAGCCCCCCCCCCCCCCCTCCAGTGGTGTTGATAAACCGCTTCAGACTATCCCTGTTTCTTCTTACTTTTTCGTTGCGTTGTGCAGTTTGTGAATAAGCAGATCTGAATCATGATCGATGCCCCCCCCCCCCCCCGACGTGGGCGTTTATACACTCCTTGCGTTTAGCTGAACAATCGATGTTCTTTAGGTCACTGTACCCCTCTTTCTCCCCCCAAAAACAGGCAAGGCCAGCAATACAGCCGGTTTGATGTAAGACTCCCTGTCAACCAACTAACGTTATACTTTTGATACCAGTTGGTATTAAAATCCCTCACCTTTTCATCCTTCTTCATGAAACTGGTCTCTGGTAGAGGTCGACACCTCTGTTTTAACTCTGAACCTTTTCCGTGTTTTCAACAACAACAAAAAGTCAACAACATGTTCAGTAACTTAGGGGGCGAAAACTGGTAGCACTGCTGGCTGGTAGCACTGTAGCAGGTAGCACTGCTGGCTGGTAGCACTGTAGCTGGTAGCACTGCTGGCTGGTAGCACTGCTGGCTGATAGCACTGCTGGCTGGTAGCACTGCTGGCTGGTAGCACTGTAGCTGGTAGCACTGCTGGCTGGTAGCACTGCTGGCTGGTAGCACTGTAGCTGGTGGCACTGCTGGCTGGTAGCACTGTAGCTGGTAGCACTGCTGGCTGGTAGCACTGCTGGCTGGTAGCACTGTAGCTGGTAGCACTGCTGGCTGGTAGCACTGTAGCTGGTAGCACTGCTGGCTGGTAGCACTGCTGGCTGGTAGCACTGTAGCTGGTAGCACCGTAGCTAGTAGCACTGCTGGCTGGTAGCACTGTAGCTGGTAGCACTGTAGCTGGTAGCACCGTAGCTGGTAGCACTGCTGGCTGGTAGCACTGTAGCTGGTAGCACTGCTGGCTGGTAGCACTGTAGCTGGTAGCACTGTAGCTGGTAGCACTGCTGGCTGGTAGCACTGTAGCTGGTAGCACTGCTGGCTGGTAGCACTGTAGCTGGTAGCACTGCTGGCTGGTAGCACTGCTGGCTGGTGGCACTGCTGGCTGGTAGCACTGTAGCTGGTAGCACTGTAGCTGGTGGCACTGTAGCTGGTAGCACTGCTGGCTGGTAGCACTGCTGGCTGGTAGCACTGTAGCTGGTAGCACTGCTGGCTGGTAGCACTGTAGCTGGTAGCACTGCTGGCTGGTAGCACTGCTGGCTGGTAGCACTGTAGCTGGTAGCACTGCTGGCTGGTACCACTGTAGCTGGTAGCACTGTAGCTGGTAGCACTGCTGGCTGGTAGCACTGTAGCTGGTAGCACTGCTGGCTGGTAGCACTGTAGCTGGTAGCACTGTAGCTGGTAGCACTGCTGGCTGGTGGCACTGCTGGCTGGTAGCACTGTAGCTGGTAGCACTGTAGCTGGTGGCACTGTAGCTGGTAGCACTGCTGGCTGGTGGCACTGCTGGCTGGTAGCACCGTAGCTGGTGGCACTGTAGCTGGTAGCACTGCTGGCTGGTAGCACTGTAGCTGGTGGCACTGTAGCTGGTAGCACTGCTGGCTGGTAGCACCGTAGCTGGTGGCACTGTAGCTGGTAGCACTGCTGGCTGGTAGCACTGCTGGCTGGTAGCATCGTAACTGGTAGCACTGCTGGCTGGTAGCACTGTAGCTGGTAGCACTGCTGGCTGGTAGCACTGTAGCTGGTAGCACTGTAGCTGGTAGCACTGTAGCTGGTAGCACTGCTGGCTGGTAGCACTGCTGGCTGGTAGCACTGTAGCTGGTAGCACTGCTGGCTGGTAGCACTGTAGCTGGTAGCACTGTAGCTGGTAGCACTGCTGGCTGGTAGCACTGTAGCTGGTAGCACTGCTGGCTGGTAGCACTGTAGCTGGTAGCACTGTAGCTGGTAGCACTGTGGCTGGTAGCACTGCTGGCTGGTGGCACTGCTGGCTGGTAGCACTGCTGGCTGGTAGCACTGCTGGCTGGTAGCACTGTAGCTGGTAGCACTGCTGGCTGGTACCACTGTAGCTGGTAGCACTGTAGCTGGTAGCACTGCTGGCTGGTAGCACTGTAGCTGGTAGCACTGCTGGCTGGTAGCACTGTAGTTGGTAGCACTGTAGCTGGTAGCACTGCTGGCTGGTGGCACTGCTGGCTGGTAGCACTGTAGCTGGTAGCACTGTAGCTGGTGGCACTGTAGCTGGTAGCACTGCTGGCTGGTGGCACTGCTGGCTGGTAGCACCGTAGCTGGTGGCACTGTAGCTGGTAGCACTGCTGGTTGGTAGCACTGTAGCTGGTGGCACTGTAGCTGGTAGCACTGCTGGCTGGTAGCACCGTAGCTGGTGGCACTGTAGCTGGTAGCACTGCTGGCTGGTAGCACTGCTGGCTGGTAGCACCGTAGCTGGTAGCACTGCTGGCTGGTAGCTAGCTACTGCTACTTGCATACTGATGTTAGCAATGCAAATTGAACTGGACATAAAAATACAGTTTTAAAACCAAGAAAACATCATGTCAAGTATTTTGTACTAGTTCCAGTACATGGGTACAATCAGAGTTCCAGTACATGGATACAATCAGAGTTCCAGTACATAGATACAATCAGAGGTACAGTACATGGATACAATCAGAGTTCCAGTACATGGATACAATCAGAGTTCCAGTACATGGATACAATCAGAGTTCCAGTACATAGATACAATCAGAGGTACAGTACATGGATACAATCAGAGTTCCAGTACATGGGTACAATCAGAAGCAGCCAACAAATGATTTTTTGCCTCTTTCACTTTTTATTTTCAACAAGCATTTATTTTGGCATTCCTTGTTGCTTGTAGTCTTACCTGGTACCCAGGCTACTGTGATTACTTACAGCAGGCGTACAGTACAGCAGTGACCAGTTTAGGTTTTGCCTGGTAATCAGGTTTGCTTGCCATTTCAACATCAAGCCAAATAGAGAGACCTGGCTGTGTGCCTTACACTCTGCCTTTAGCCATTAAACCAATCGTGCAGTCCCAAATGGCACCTTATTCCCTATATAGTGCACTTATTTAGGCTTCCATAGGGCTTCAATAGGGCTCTGGTCAAAAAGTAGTGTACTATGTAGGGCATAGGGTGTCCATTCTCTGGTCCAAAAGTAGTGTACTATGTAGGGCATAGGGTGCCCATTCTCTGGTCCAAAAGTAGTGTACTATATAGGGCATAGGGTGCCCATTCTCTGGTCAAAAGTAGCTTGGGAAGCACTCCCGCACAAAACAGCAACAGAAGGAGGATCCATTTAACAAATCCCCGTATTGCCTCCCTATGAAGAGAGCATCTGCTGTTTTCTGCTTGGCCACAGACTTTGGTATTCATGTCAAAGACAGAAATAGTTTCCCTGGGAAGGTCAGACATGACATCATCACAGGAAGTCTTCTCATCATCACTGTCTTGACCATATTAGGTATTTTCTTCTTCGCTACTTGTATTAAAGAGTATAAACCAGGGATGTTCTCTGTTTAGTGAGTCCTCCAGATCAGAGGCAGTAGGGATGACCAGAGATGTTCTCTGTTTAGTGAGTCCATCAGATCAGAGGCAGTAGGGATGACCAGGGATGTTCTCTGTTTAGTGAGTCCACCAGATCAGAGGCAGTAGGGAGGACCAGGGATGTTCTCTGTTTAGTGAGACCATATCACCTCCACCCTACCTGACACCCTAGACCCACTCCAAAAGGCTTACTGCCCCAATAGGTCCACAGACGACGCAATCGCAACCACACTGCACACTGCCCTATCCCATCTGGACAAGAGGAATACCTATGTAAGAATGCTGTTCATCGATTACAGCTCAGCATTTAACACCATAGTACCCTCCAAACTCGTCATCAAGCTCAAGACCCTGGGTCTCGACCCCGCCTTGTGCAACTGGGTACTGGACTTCCTGACGGGCCGCCCCCAGGTGGTGAGGGTAGGTAACATCTCCAGCCCGCTGATCCTCAACACTGGGGCCCCACATGGGTGCGTTCTGAGCCCTTTCCTGTACTCCCTGTTCACCCACGACTGTGTGGCCATGCGCTCCTCCAACTCAATCGTCAAGTTTGCAGACGACACTACAGTGGTAGGCTTGATTACCAACAACGACGAGACGGCCTACAGGGAGCCCTCGGAGTGTGGTGTCAGGAAAATAACCTCAGACTCAACGTCAACAAAACAAAGGAGATGATTGTGGACTTCAGGAAACAGCAGAGGGAACACCCCCCTATCCACATCGACAGGACAGTAGTGGAGAGGGTAGTAAGTTTCAAGTTCCTTGGCGTACACATCACGGACAAACTGAATTGGTCCACCCACACAGACAGCGTCGTGAAGAAGGCGCAGCAGCACCTCTTCAACCTCAGGAGGCTGAAGAAATTTGGCTGGTCACCAAAAACACTTACAAACTTCTACAGATGCACAATCGAGAGCATCCTGTCAGGCTGTATCACCGCCTGGTACGGCAACTGCTCCGCCCACAACCGTAAGGCTCTCCAGAGGGTAGTGAGGTCTGCACAACGCATCACCGGGGGCAAACTACCTGCCCTCCAGGACACCTACACCACCTGATGTCACAGGAAGGCCATAAAGATCATCAAGGACAACAACAATCCGAGCCACTGCCTGTTCACCCCTCTATCATCCAGAAGGCGAGGTCAGTACAGGTTCATCAAAGCAGGGACCGAGAGACTGAAAAACAGCTTCTATCTCAAAGCCATCAGACTGTTAAACAGCCACCACTAACATTGAGTGGCTGTTGCCAACATACTGACTCAATGTAACAGTATAACTTTAGACTGTCCCCTCGCCCATACCCGGGCGCAAACCAGGGACCCTCTGCACACATCACCAACAGTCAACCCCGAAGCATCGTTACCCATCGCTCCACAAAAGCCACGGCCCTTGCAGAGCAAGGGGAACTACTACTTCAAGGTCTCAGAGCAAGTGACGTCACCGATTGAAACGCTATTTAGCGCGCACCGCTAACTAAGCTAGCCGTTTCACATCCGTTACATGGGCCAACTGACTCAACTCCAGCCACTTTAATAATGGGAATTGATGGAAATTGATGTAAAAAATGTATCACTAGCCACTTTAAACAATGCCACTTAATATAATGTTTACATACCCTACATTATTCATCTCATATGTATATACTGTACCCTATATCATCTACTGCATCTTTATGTAATACATGCATCACTAGCCACTTTAAACTATGCCACTTTGTTTACATACCCTACATTACTCATCTCATATGTATATACTGTACTCAATACCATCTACTGCATCTTGCCTATGCCGCTCTGTACCATCACTCATTCATATATCTTTATGTACATATTCTTTATCCCTTTACACTTGTGCGTATAAGGTAGTCGTTTTGGAATTGTTAGTTAGATTACTCGTTGGTTATTACTGCATTGTCGGAACTAGAAGCACAAGCATTTCGCTACACTCGCATTAACATCTGCATGTGACAAATAAAAAATTATTGGATTTGACTTTAAAGTATTTTTTACTTAAGTACTTTACACCACTGTGTATATGTAGAATTATTGTGGACAAATTGGCCAGCAAATAATGTTGTAATAAAAAGCTGATAGTCTTCCAACTTCAGCACCTTCAATAAGGTCAGGACCCAGGAACTAGTCCTGTTTATCTGACGTCATCATAGAACAGCCCCTTCATTAACAAGTTCAATGCGAAACAATCTCTGGTTCAATGTCCATCTGAGCCGTTTGAAAAGTAAAGATGTACTTTAGAGAAGTGTTAATTAATGCGTTCACAGAGAATAGGAAAGCCCTGCTGTTAGCTGGAGGTGCTGGTCTTACTGTTGTCGGACTGGGACTTGGGTATAAGTATTTTCTCAAGCCGGAGAAAGTTGTCCGTGTGGGAGTTGTGTCACAGCTGCTCATTCACCCACTGAAATCGGGGAAAGCCGTGTCCGTGGCCCTCGCAGAATGTCAACAGATTGGTTTGAAGTGCGGTGAACTACAAGATCGGTCAGTAGCATTTATTTTCATAACTATAAATGAATGTTATTGAGTTTAGGCTAATGTTGGCCGAGCCCGCTTGAATTGGTGACACATGTTGATTCGTGTTAGTGATTATCAATGATTTATAGGCGTCAGTACTAATTTTACCCACCGTTATGACCACAGATCAGAAATGAGAGAATGGCCATTACAGTTCTCTATTTGACTGTGTATTGACTCCAAACGCACAGGCCAGTCTGACCGTAGTCTGACCGTAGCCTACGCCAGATAACTGATAAAACAATCACAGCTACTTAATCACTGTCAGGACATGAAAAGAGAGCGAACAATGCCAGCATGGCAATGTAGCAGATATCCAGTGTCCAGCGCCCTGCCATTAAATACATGTAATTTTGTCCTTGAAACATTTTAATTGATACTGCACAATTCTATTAATTCCTATGGGGGAGTGCCAATATGGCCCGACCAGAGGCTTCAAAGCCTCTCAAAGTCCAATACATGTAGCATCAGCAATCCAGGGTTGATTATCATTGATGATTATCATGTTGAACAAATTGCATGTTCACCACGACAACAAATTGCACGTTTGTCTGTTTTTGAATCAGGAGGTCCCCAAGTGTCATCATCCAAACTTGTCAGGAAGGTTGTGGTTGGCTCTAACCACCCAGCGTTGCCAGGTCAGGCAAACATTTCTAAAACCAATGACCAATGAAATGCTGCCCACAAGGCATAAAAACGAGCCCAATTATTTTATTTTCTCAGCAAGAGGAGTTGACATATTTTATACAATAAACCCCCTTTTCCCACAACGTTATCGAGCCATTTAAGAATGAATATCATAGTAACTTGTAACAACTTTAGCAGCAAATATTGTGTTTCCTCAAAATAATGATTATTGCAAGCTATGAAATTGACATAATAAAGGAATTTCAATATGTGGCAAAATAATATAATTTGCCCTTATTAAACTCGCCAGATCATTCCCCATCAATGGATGTCCGTTTAACTCGTTCGACTGCTGTGATTAAGCTATACGTCACAAGGGGGGTGTGGTATATTGCCAACATTCCACGGCTAAGAGCTGTTTTTTTAAAGCATGACGCTACGCGGGGTGCGTGGATACAGCGGTTAAGCGTTGGTATATTGGCCGTATATCACTAACCCCCGGGGTGCCTTATTGCTATTCTGAACTGGTTACCAACGCAATTAGTAGTAAAACTAAATGTTTTGTCATACCTGTGGTATATGATCTAATATACCACGGCTTTCAGCCAATCAGCATTCAGGGCTCTAACCAGGTTTATAATTGTAAATAAATCGCCTTTGCGCACGTGGATAGCTATAGATAAATCCGACAGGAGAGACTGAGTGAAGAAAGTTGGATAGAGGACCTCAATCTCTGAGCAAGAAACACTTGGATGAACGTAAAAAAAACGAATGTTGGGCCTTTTTTTCTGGCAATTGTGCCGTTATTATGTGCCAGATGTTAAGACTACAAACCGTTATAAAATGGCCCATTTGTGAGATTGACTTGTCATTTCAATAGACATAGACTACAGTCTAAAATCTGGGTTTATGATTGTAATTCAGTTTTGCCATGGTTTTGAGTAGATAGCAGGTAGCCTATAGCCCCTGATAGGTCTACATCTAATGTCAGATAACCTACAGTAACCTAGACAAGATGTAGACAAGAACGATTTAGCAGCTTACATGAATAGTGAGGCGATGTTGATGTAGGAAATGCTTTGTTTCCCCAATAGCCTGCAGGAATAGGCTACAGAGGATGGGGGTGGGGTCATCATTTAAATCCCTGAATAAAATATTAATAATATATTATATATATATATTCAATGTGTTTCAATGGGCTAATAGCAGTAAGGACGATCTGTTATTCAATGTGTTGCTATGGGCTAATAGCAGTAAGGACTATCTGTTATTCAATGTGTTTCTATGGGTTAATAGCAGTAAGGACTATCTGTTATTCAATGTGTTTCTATGGGCTAATAGCAGTAAGGACTATCTGTTATTCAATGTGTTTCTATGGGCTAATAGCAGTAAGGACTATCTGTTATTCAATGTGTTTCTATGGGCTAATAGCAGTAAGGACTATCTGTTATTCAATGTGTTTCTAATAGCAGTAAGGACTATCTGTTATTCAATGTGTTTCTATGGGCTAATAGCAGTAAGGACTATCTGTTATTCAATGTGTTTCTATTGGCTAATAGCAGTAAGGACTCTGTTATTCAATGTGTTTCTATTGGCTAATAGCAGTAAGGACTCTGTTATTCAATGTGTTTCTATGGGCTAATAGCAGTAAGGACTGTCTGTTATTCAATGTGTTTCTATTGGCTAATAGCAGTAAGGACTATCTGTTATTCAATGTGTTTCTATGGGCTAATAGCAGTAAGGACTGTCTGTTATTCAATGTGTTTCTATTGGCTAATAGCAGTAAGGACTATCTGTTATTCAATGTGTTTCTATGGGCTATTAGCAGTAAGGACTATCTGTTATTCAATGTGTTTCTATGGGCTAATAGCAGTAAGGACTGTCTGTTAGTCAATGTGTTTCTATTGGCTAATAGCAGTAAGGACTATCTGTTATTCAATGTGTTTCTATGGGTTAATAGCAGTAAGGACTGTCTGTTATTCAATGTGTTTCTATGGGCTAATAGCAGTAAGGACTATCTGTTATTCAATGTGTTTCTATGGGCTAATAGCAGTAAGGACTGTCTGTTATTCAATGTGTTTCTATTGGCTAATAGCAGTAAGGACTGTCTGTTATTCAATGTGTTTCTATTGGCTAATAGCAGTAAGGACTATCTGTTATTCAATGTGTTTCTATTGGCTAATAGCAGTGAGGATTATCTGTTATTCAGTGTGTTTCTATGGGCTAATAGCAGTAAGGACTATCTGTTATTCAATGTGTTTCTATTGGCTAAAAGCAGTAAGGACTATCTGTTATTCAATGTGTTTCTATTGGCTAATAGCAGTAAGGACGATCTGTTATTCAATGTGTTTCTATTGGCTAATAGCAGTAAGGACGATCTGTTATTCAATGTGTTTCTATTGGCTAATAGCAGTAAGGACTATCTGTTATTCAATGTGTTTCTATTGGCTAATAGCAGTAAGGACTATCTGTTATTCAATGTGTTTCTATTGGCTAATAGCAGTAAGGACTATCTGTTATTCAATGTGTTTCTATGGGCTAATAGCAGTAAGGACGATCTGTTATTCAATGTGTTTCTATGGGCTAATAGCAGTAAGGACTATCTGTTATTCAATGTGTTTCTATTGGCTAATAGCAGTAAGGACTGTGTTATTTCATGTAGTGAATCTGTTAAATGTGTTTCTATTGGCTAATAGCAGTAATGCTAAATTCAATGTTTCATTTTTATTTATTTATTTATTTCACCTTTATTTAACCAGGTAAGCAAGTTGAGAACAAGTTCTCATTTACAATTGCGACCTGGCCAAGATAAAGCAAAGCAGTTCGACACATACAACGACACAGAGTTACACATGGAGTAAAACAAACATACAGTCAATAATACAGTATAAACAAGTCTATATACAATGTGAGCAAATTAGGTGAGAAGGGGGAGGTAAAGGCAAAAAAGGCCATGGTGGCAAAGTAAATACAATATAGCAAGTAAAACACTGGAATGGTAGATTTGCAATGGAAGAATGTGCAAAGTAGAAATAAAAATAATGGGGTGCAAAGGAGCAAAATAAATAAATAAATTAAATACAGTTGGGAAAGAGGTAGTTGTTTGGGCTAAATTATAGGTGGGCTATGTACAGGTGCAGTAATCTGTAAGATGCTCTGACAGTTGGTGCTTAAAGCTAGTGAGGGAGATAAGTGTTGCCAGTTTCAGAGATTTTTGTAGTTCGTTCCAGTCATTGGCAGCAGAGAACTGGAAGGAGAGGCGGCCAAAGAAAGAATTGTTTTTTGGGGGGTGACTAGAGAGATATACCTGCTGGAGCGTGTGCTACAGGTGGGAGATGCAAATCATCTGATAAGGTTTTTGTCTTCGTTGACGCCTTAAAGGGTCTTAACATTCAAAGTCAAATAGTCATACCAAGGATCATTTAGCTAACTTAAAACAACTCCATGTGTCAGCTTAGAACTTCATTTTTGTAATAATAATAATATGATGTATTTTAATCAAATATATAATTTGAAGAACCAAACATTGTGGCAATTCATATCTTGTAGTACAACTGTACATTACACTTTCATCTCAAGAGAACACATTAAATATTAAAGGATAAATGTTCTCTTACTTAGAAAATAGTCTTAGTTATATAGGTCTAGACAAAATCCCTAACTAACAATACGTATAATGTTATACCATTTCAGTCATTTTAAATGGTAAAGTTGTGTCTTTCTTTATACACAATATCACAACAAATGTTTCCAGTCTGGGAGGTGAACTCGATGAAGACTTCAATCATTTCACTGTGTATTTCAGATCAAATCAAGGCATTAGAATGTTCCAGAATAAAGCTTTACTCTGTAAACACATTGGAGCTGTATTAAGTAACAGACAACAGCTTTACACTGTGAAGACATTGGAGCTGTATTAAGTAACAGACAACAGCTTTACACTGTGAAGACATTGGAGCTGTATTTACAGAGAAGACATTGGAGCTGTATTAAGTAACAGACAACTGCTTTACACATTGGAGCTGTATTAAGTAACAGATGGCTGCTTTACACTGTGAAGACATTGGAGCTGTATTAAGTAACAGACAACAGCTTTACACTGTGAAGACATTGGAGCTGTATTAAGTAACAGACAACAGCTTTACAACAGATGTAACAGCAGCTTTACACTGTGAAGACATTGGAGCTGTATTAAGTAACAGACAACAGCTTTACACTGTGACATTGGAGCATTAAGTAACAGGAGCTGTATTAAGTAACAGACAACAGCTTTACACTGTGAACACATTGGAGCTGTATTAAGTAACAGACAGCTTGCAACAGCTTTACACTGTGAAGACATTGGAGCTGTATTGTAACAGACAACAGCTTTACACTGTAAGACATTGGAGCTGTAACAGACAACAGCTTTACACTGTGAAGACATTGGAGCTGTATTAAGTAACAGACAACAGCTTTACACTGTGTAACAGACATTGGAGCTGTATTAAGTAACAGACAACAGCTTTACACTGTGAAGTAACATTGGAGCTGTATTAAGTAACAGACAACAGACAACAGCTTTACACTTTACACTGTGAACACATTGGAGCTGTATTAAGTAACAGACATACACTGCTGTATTAAGTAACAGACAAAGCTTTACTGTAAGACACTGACAGAGCTGTATTAAGTAACAGACAACAGCTTTTGTGAAGACATTGGAGCTGTATTAAGTAACAGACAGACAACAGCTTTACACTGTGAAGACATTGGAGCTGTATTAAGTAACAGACAACAGCTTTACACTGTGAAGACATTGGAGCTGTATTAAGTAACAGACAACAGCTTTACACTGTGAACACATTGGAGCTGTATTAAGTAACAGACAACAGCTTTACACTGTGAAGACATTGGAGTAACAGACAACAGCTTTACACTGTAAGTAACAGACAACAGCTTTACACTGTAAACACATTGGAGCTGTATTAAGTAAACAGACAACAGCTTTACTCTGTAAACACATTGGCTGTATTAAGTAACAGACAACAGCTTTACACTGTGAACACATTGGAGCTGTATTAAGTAACAGATTACACTGTGAAGACAAGCAGTAACAGACAACAGCTTTACACTGTGAACACATTGGAGCTGTATTAAGTAACAGACAACAGCTTTACACTGTGAAGACATTGGAGCTGTATTAAGTAACAGACAACAGCTTTACATTGGAGCTGTAACAGACAACAGCTTTACATTGGACAGCTGTATTAAGTAACAGACAACAGCTTTACACTGTGAAGACATTGGAGCTGTATTAAGTAACAGACAACAGCTTTACACTGTGAACACATTGGAGCTGTATTAAGTAACAGAGCTTTACACTGAACACATTATGCTTTAAGTAACAGATGGCTGCTTTACACTGTGAAGACATTGGAGCTGTATTAAGTAACAGACAACAGCTTTACACTGTGAAGACATTGGAGCTGTATTAAGTAACAGACAACAGCTTTACACTGTGAAGACATTGGAGCTGTATTAAGTAACAGACAACAGCTTTACACTGTGAACACATTGGAGCTGTATTGTGAAACATTGGAGCTGTATTGGAAGTAACAGATGAGCAACAGCTTTACACTGTGAAGACATTGGAGCTGTATTAAGTAACAGACAACAGCTTTTTACACTGTGAAGACATTGGAGCTGTATTAAGTAACAGACAACAGCTTTACACTGTGAACAGACAACAGCTTTTGTGAACACATTGGAGCTGTATTAAGTAACAGATGGCTGCTTTACACTGTGAAGACATTGGAGCTGTATTAAGTAACAGACAACAGCTTTACACTGTGAAGACATTGGAGCTGTATTAAGTAACAGACAACAGCTTTACACTGTGAAGACATTGGAGCTGTATTGTAACAGACAACAGCTTTACACTGTGAACACATTGGAGCTGTATTAAGTAACAGATGGCTGCTTTACACTGTGAAGACATTGGAGCTGTATTAAGTAACAGATGGAGCTAACAGACAACAGCTTTACACTGTACATTGGAGCTGTATTAAGTAACAGATGGCTGCTTTACACTGTGAAGACATTGGAGCTGTATTAAGTAACAGACAACAGCTTTACACTGTGAAGACATTGGAGCTTTACACTGTGAAGACATTGGAGCTGTATTAAGTAACAGACAACAACAGCTTTACACTGTAAAAAGCTTTAAGTAACAGATGGCTGCTTTACACATTGGAGCTGTTTTAACAGATGGCTGCTTTACACTGTGAAGACATTGGAGCTGTATTAAGTAACAGACAACAGCTTTACTCTTGGTTTTTGCTCTGACATGCACTGTCAACTGTGGGACCTTATATAGACAGGTGTGTACCTTTCCAAATCATGTCCAATTAATTTAATTTACCACAGGTAAATCAAGTTGTAGAAACATCTCAAGGATGCTCAAGTGCACCTTCACGTTTACACCAGAGATCTGAATATAATGACAGATGCTCATGTCTCCGCCGAAAGGCGACGAGCTTCTTGTCTTTTTTTCTTTCTCTCTTCTGCACATTTTATGGCCTTTTATTGTCCCCCAGCACAAGGTGCACCTGTGTAATGATCATGCTGTTTAATCAGCTTCTTGATATACCGCATCTGTCAGGGTGGATGGATGATCTTGGCAAAGGGAGAAATGCTCACTAACAGGGATGTAAACAAATTTGTGCAGAAATTTTGAAATAAATCAGCTTTTTGTCCGTTTGGAACATTTGTGGGATCTTTTATTTCAGCTCGTGAAACATGAGACCGACACTTTACCTGTTGCGTTTATATTCAGTGGACAGTACCAGGCAACAGTTAGGACACACCTACTCATTCCAGGGTTTTTCTTTAATTGTACTATTTTCTACATTGTAGAATAATAGTGAAGACATTCAAACTATGAAATAACACATATGGAATCATGTAGTAACCAAAAAAAAAGTGTTAAAGAAATCAAAATATATTTGAGATTCTTCAAAGTAGCCACCCTCTGCCTCGATGACAGCTTTAACCAATCGGGAGGCCTCGATGACAGCTTTAACCAATCGGGAGGCCCCGTGGACACTTATTCTATCGTCTTCAAACTTGCGTGTTTTGTTAAGATGAATTACCATATTCTGAAGGTGATTTCTGTCATTCTGGTCTAAAGTAGTGCCCTATTCCCTATGGGCCCTGGTCTAAAGTAGTGCCCTATTCCTTATGGGCCCTGGTCTAAAGTAGTGCCCTATTCCCTATGGGCCCTGGTCTAAAGTAGTGCCCTATTCCCTATGGGTCCTGGTCTAAAGTAGTGCCCTATTCCCTATGGGTCCTGGTCTAAAGTAGTGCCATATTCCCTATGGGCCCTGGTCAAAAATAGTGCCCTATTCCCTATGGGCCCTGGTCTAAAGTAGTGCCCTATTCCCTATGGGCCCTGGTCTAAAGTAGTGCCCTATTCCCTATGGGTCCTGGTCTAAAGTAGAGCCCTATTCCCTATGGGCCCTGGTCTAAAGTAGTGCCCTACACCTTATGGGCCCTGGTCTAAAGTAGTGCCCTAATCATGGATATGGGTCCTGGTCTAAAGTAGTGCCCTATTCCCTATGGGTCCTGGTCTAAAGTAGAGCCCTATTCCCTATGGGTCCTGGTCTAAAGTAGTGCCCTATTCCCTATGGGACCTGGTCTAAAGTAGTGCCCTATTCCCTATGGGTCCTGGTCTAAAGTAGTGCCCTATTCCCTATGGGTCCTGGTCTAAAGTAGTGCCCTATTCCCTATGGGTCCGGGTCTAAAGTAGTGCCCTATCCCCTATGGGCCCTGGTCTAAAGTAGTGCCCTATTCCCTACGGGGTGGATGCCCTAATCATGGATATGGGTCCTGTTACAAGTCCTTAAATGTCCTGTAAATTAAAATGCTGCAGTTCAAAGGAAGTGGAGAACGCTGCTCTGTTTTGTGCCTGTCGTACACAGCTACTGGAAGATGAAATGCACTTTAAAAAAAATCTTTATTTAACGAGGCAAGTCAGTTAAGAACAAATTCTTACTTTCAATGACAGCCTAGGAACAGTGGGTTAAACTGCCTGTTCAGGGGCAGAACGACAGATTTGTACCTTGTCAGCTCGAGGGTTTGAACTTGCAACCTTCCGGTTACTAGTCCAACACTCTAACCACTAGGCTACCCTGCCGCCCCACTAACTAACTGTAAGTCAGCCCCTGGATAATGCTGTGTTTGTCTGCAGGCACTGGCTGGTGATCACTGAGGATGGTCATTTCGTGACGGGCAGACAGGAGCCTCGTCTTGTTCTGGTATCTCTGACCAGTGAGGGGGGGCAGACGTGTCTGAACGGACCAGACATGGAGGAGCTCAGGTTCCCCCTACTGCAGCCCGACAACCCTGTCATTGACTGCAGGTATGTGTTACTAATGACATGCCACTGGGCTTTGAGTAAAGCCAGTGTGTCTGTGTATGTGGATGACTCAACACTATAGACGTCAGCTATCACAGCGACTGAAATGACTGCAGCACTCAACAAAGAGTTGCAGTTAGTTTCAGAGTGGGTGGCAAGGAATAAGTTAGTCCTAACTATTAAAAATGCGTTGTATTTGGTACAAATCATTCACTAAACCTTAAAACTCAACTAAATCTTGTAATGAATAATGTAGAAATTGAGCAAGTTGAGGAGACTAAACTGCTTGGAGTAACACTAGATTGTAAACTGTCATGGTCAAAACATATTGATACAACAGTAGCTAAGATGGGGAGAAGTCTGTCCATAATAAAGCTCTGCTCTACCTTCTTAACAACACTATCAACAAGGCAGGTCCTACAGGCCCTAGTTTCTACCTTCTTAACAACACTATCAACAAGGCAGGTCCTACAGGCCCTAGTCTCTACCTTTTTAACAACACTATCAACAAGGCAGGTCCTACAGGCCTAGTTTCTACCTTCTTAACAGCACTATCAACAAGGCAGGTCCTACAGGCCCTAGTTTCTACCTTCTTAACAACACTATCAACAAGGCAGGTCCTACAGGCCCTAGTTTCTACCTTCTTAACAACACTATCAACAAGGCAGGTCCTACAGGCCCTAGTTTCTACCTTCTTAACAACACTATCAACAAGGCAGGTCCTACAGGCCCTAGTTTCTACCTTCTTAACAACACTATCAACAAGGCAGGTCCTACAGGCCCTAGTTTCTACCTTCTTAACAACACTATCAACAAGGCAGGTCCTACAGGTCCTAGTTTCTACCTTCTTAACAACACTATCAACAAGGCAGGTCCTACAGGCCCTAGTTTCTACCTTCTTAACAGCACTATCAACAAGGCAGGTCCTACAGGCCCTAGTTTCTACCTTCTTAACAGCACTATCAACAAGGCAGGTCCAACAGGCACGAGTTTTGTCACACCTTATGGAACAGCAGGGACTGTGAAGCAACACAAACATTGGTACAGACACACGATAACATACACACACGTACACATGGATTTTGTGGCCTGTTGGCACACACTTAATGTGTTGTGAAATCTCTTGTGACATTTACATTTACATTTAAGTCATTTAGAAAGTGTCTTAACCCTTCTGTCTGTGTCAGCAGGAAGTGTCTTAACCCTTCTGTCTGTGTCAGCAGAAAGTGTCTTAACCCTTCTGTCTGTGTCAGCAGGAAGTGTCTTAACCCTTCTGTCTGTGTCAGCAGGAAGTGTCTTAACCCTTCTGTCTGTGTCAGCAGGAAGTGTCTTAACCCTTCTGTCTGTGTCAGCAGGAAGTGTCTTAACCCTTCTGTCTGTGTCAGCAGGAAGTGTCTTAACCCTTCTGTCTGTGTCAGCAGGAAGTGTCTTAATCCTTTTGTCTGTGTCAGCAGGAAGTGTCTTAACTCTTCTGTCTGTGTCAGCAGGAAGTGTCTTAACCCTTCTGTCTGTGTCAGCAGGAAGTATCTTAACCCTTCTGTCTGTGTCAGCAGGAAGTGTCTTAACCCTTCTGTCTGTGTCACCAGGAAGTGTCTTAACCCTTCTGTCTGTGTCACCAGGAAGTGTCTTAACCCTTCTGTCTGTGTCACCAGGAAGTGTCTTAACCCTTCTGTCTGTCAGCAGGAACTTAACCCTTCTGTCTGTGTCAGCAGGAAGTGTCTTAACCCTTCTGTCTGTGTCAGCAGGAAGTGTCTTAACCCTTTTGTCTATGTCAGCAGGAAGTGTCTTAACCCTTTTGTCTCTTAACCCTTCTGCTTCTGTCTGTGTCACCAGGAAGTGTCTTAACCCTTCTGTCTGTGTCAGCAGGAAGTGTCTTAACCCTTCTGTCTGTGTCAGCAGGAAGTGTCTTAACCCTTCTGTCTGTGTCAGCAGGAAGTGTCTTAACCCTTTTGTCTATGTCAGCAGGAAGTGTCTTAACCCTTTTGTCTGTGTCAGCAGGAAGTGTCTTAACCCTTTTGTCTGTGTCAGCAGGAAGTGTCTTAACCCTTTTGTCTGTGTCAGCAGGAAGTGTCTTAACCCTTCTGTCTGTGTCAGCAGGAAGTGTCTTAACCCTTCTGTCTGTGTCCCAGAGTGTTTAGTACAGACATCCAGGGCAGGGACTGTGGAGATGAGGCGTCTAGCTGGTTGACCCGCTACCTGGGGGCAGGTAAAACCTATCGCCTGGTGCACTTTGAACCCCACATGACACACAGGAGATCAGCGGATAGCGAGCCTGTCTTTCCTCGCAATGAAAAGGTAACAGCTCAGTTGGTGGATAGATTTTAATATATTTGATCATTCAAAGTAGTAGGCTGCTCCAGCCAGAGAGAAAATTGCAAACATTAAAGTGATCAAGGACAAAGGTTTGTTTGTCTTAATACCTTAGTTACCACTTTATGACTTAGTTGACGGGTAGCCCCTGTGTCCAAGAACACCAAGGTAACCTGTCTAAATTACTATGGCCCCGTAGCACTCACCTCTGTAGCCATGAAGTGCTTTGAAAGGCTGGTCATGGGTCACATCGACACCATCATCCCAGAAAGCCTAGACCCACTCCAATTCACAGATCCACAGATGACGCAATCTCTATTGCACTCCACACCTGGACAAGAGGAACACCTACAGTATGTGAGAATGCTGTTCATTGACGACAGCTCAGCTTTCAACACCATAGTGCCCACAAAGCTCATCACTAATCTCAGGACCCTGGGACTAAACACCTCCCTCTGCAACTGGATCCTGAATTTCCTGACGGGCCGCCCCCAGGTGGTGAGGGTAGGCAACAGCACATCCGCCACGCTGATCATCAACACTGGAGCTCCCCAGGGGTGCGTGCTTAGTCCCCTCCTCTACTCCCTGTTCACCCACGACTGAGTGTCCACATCACTAAGGAATTAACATGGTCCACACAGTCCAATACAGTCGTGAAGACACAAAAACACATTTCCCCCTCAGTGTGACGGACGTTACTACTATACAGGAGAGACATTTGAACGTAAAAAAGTTGATTTGATCAAAATGTGCCTTAATAACAAACCTGTATGTAATTTGTACATATGTGAAATCACTAAACTGTTTAGACACAGAGAAAATACAGAATCTCGCCTAGCCATGATTGGTTGAGATAATAAGGGGGCTGGGACATTCAGGAGAAAGAGTGTCCATTCGGTCACTCAAAGATTCTCTGTCAAATGGCACTTCCTGGTCTCTGTTACCATGGATATTTGAAAGATCCAAGTTTCTGAAGTCAAAGCATCTTATGATATAGGACTAGATTTTTTTATTTTACCTTTATTTAACTAGGCAAGTCTTATTTTCAATGTTGGTCTAGGAACAGTGGGTTAACTGGTCTAGGAACGGTGGGTTAACTGCCTTGTTCAGGGGAACAGTGGGTTAACTGCCTTGTTCAGGGGAACAGTGGGTTAACTGCCTTGTTCAGGGGAACAGTGGGTTAACTGCCTTGTTCAGGGGAACAGTGGGTTAACTGCCTTGTTCAGGGGAACAGTGGGTTAACTGCCTTGTTCAAGGGCAGAACGACAGATTTGTACCTTGTCAGCTCAGGGATTCGATCTACACTCTAACCACTAGGCTACCTGCCGCCTCTACACTCTAACCACTAGGCTACCTGCCTCCTCTACACTCTAACCACTAGGCTACCTGCCGCCTCTACACTCTAACCACTAGGCTACCTGCCGCCTCTACACTCTAACCACTAGACTACCTGCCTCCTCTACACTCTAACCACTAGACTACCTGCCTCCTCTACACTCTAACCACTAGGCTACCTGCCTCCTCTACACTCTAACCACTAGGCTACCTGCCGCCTCTACACTCTAACCACTAGGCTACCTGCCTCCTCTACACTCTAACCACTAGGCTACCTGCCTCCTCTACACTCTAACCACTAGGCTACCTGCCACCTCTACACTCTAACCACTAGGCTACCTGCCTCCTCTACACTCTAACCACTAGGCTACCTGCCACCTCTACACTCTAACCACTAGGCTACCTGCCACCTCTACACTCTAACCACTAGACTACCTGCCTCCTCTACACTCTAACCACTAGGCTACCTGCCTCCTCTACACTCTAACCACTAGGCTACCTGCCACCTCTACACTCTAACCACTAGGCTACCTGCCACCTCTACACTCTAACCACTAGGCTACCTGCCTCCTCTACACTCTAACCACTAGGCTACCTGCCACCTCTACACTCTAACCACTAGTCTACCTGCCACCTCTACACTCTAACCAGTAGGCTACCTTCCTCCTCTATACTCTAACCACTAGGCTACCTGCCACCTCTACACTCTAACCACTAGGCTACCTGCCACCTCTACACTCTAACCACTAGGCTACGCTTCTGCCCCGAACCAAGATCTCGATAGGGTTTTTACCTTTTTGCCTTTGTGTTTGCTGACTTTAAAAAAATATAATTGTAGGCTACAATGGGCGTAAACAAAGAACAGCACTAGCTGTTCAATGTGAAAGGATATCTTTATTATTACAACAAGAGACCATGTTAATGCCGTATATGGGTTCCCTAGTGGGGTAACTTGGTGAGATAATGTTCAGAGAATCCATTTTTTTTGCAATTTAGTGAAAGTATTTTTCTAAATATATTTCCCAAAGATTAGTGTAGAGCAAGTGTGAAAATCACAGCAAAATGTTTGCATGCCTTTTTTTGTCCTGAATTAGATTCTAAGAGTATCAACTTTTAAAGTTACATCACTTCCTCATGTTTCTCTCAAGACACAAGAGGCAGATGGTTGGAGTCTTACAATGTTTATTAATCCAAAAGCGTAGACAAGAGGACGGTCGTGGACAGACTAAAAGATCAAAACCAGTTCAGAGTCCATGAGGTACAGAGTGGCAGACAGGCATGTGGTCAAGGCAGGCAGAAGGGTACAGAGTCCAGAAACAGGCAAGGGTCAAAACCGGGAGGACTAGAAAAAGGAGAATGCAAAAAGCAGGAGAACAGGGAAAAAAGCTGGTTGGACAAACTGGCACAGAGAGACAGTAAACACAGGGATAAATACACTGGCACAGAGAGACAGAAAACACAGGGATAAATACACTGGTACAGAGAGACAGGAAACACAGGGATAAATACACTGGTACAGAGAGACAGGAAACATAGGGATAAATACACTGGCACAGAGAGACAGAAAACACAGGGATAAATACACTGGTACAAGAGAGACAGGAAACACAGGCATAAATACACTGGTAGAGAGAGACAGGAAACACAGGGATAAATACACTGGTACAGGGAGACAGGAAACACAGGGATAAATACACTGGTACAGAGAGACAGGAAACACAGGGATAAATACACTGGCACAGAGAGACAGGAAACACAGGGATAAATACACTGGCACAGAGAGACAGGAAACACAGGGATAAATACACTGGAACAGAGAGACAGGGAACACAGGGATAAATACACTGGCACAGAGAGACAGAAAACACAGGGATAAATACACTGGTACAGAGAGACAGGAAACACAGGGATAAATACACTGGAACAGAGAGACAGGAAACACAGGGATAAATACACTGGTACAGAGAGACAGGAAACACAGGGATAAATACACGAACAGAGAGACAGAAAACACAGGGATAAATACACTGGTACAGAGAGACAGGAAACACAGGGATAAATACACTGGTACAGAGAGACAGGAAACACAGGGATAAATACACTGGTACAGAGAGACAGGAAACACAGGGATAAATACACTGGTACAGGGAGACAGAAAACACAGGGATAAATACACTGGAACAGAGAGACAGGAAACACAGGGATAAATACACTGGGGATAATAAGCGACACCTGGAGGGGGTGGAGACAATCACAAGGACAGGTGAAACAGATCAGGGCGTGACAGTTTCCTCCATCTACCGAACATCCATAGAGTACGACCCTACCTCACACAGGAAGTGGAACATCCATAGAGTACGACCCTACCTCACACAGGAAGTGGAACATCCATAGAGTACGACCCTACGTCACACAGGAAGTGGAACATCCATAGAGTACGACCCTACGTCACACAGGAAGTGGAACATCCATAGAGTATGACCCTACGTCACACAGGAAGTGGAACATCCATAGAGTACGACCCTACGTCACACAGGAAGTGGAACATCCATAGAGTATGACCCTACCTCACACAGGAAGTGGAACATCCATAGAGTATGACCCTACCTCACACAGGAAGTGGAACATCCGTATAGAAACTCTGAGTACTTTTATCCAATGTAACATAAAGACTGAAAAGAGACGTTGGGTCACAAATAATATTTTATTGATTTAACTTCCTGGATAAGAAAAGTTTAAATAAAGTCGGACTCTTAGTTTTCTAAACACACACCTGTAATGTCACCTGTATTCCCTACGTGATTAAAGAAACACACCTTTTTACGATATAAATAAGAACCACTTCATGACTGTAAATTGTTTTATTTGTTTCCTGATTTTCTAGTCCTCACGACTGATTTCAGAAGTGATGGGAGTCTTCCGTTGTTTTCACTCCATGTGAGTCTGGGTTCAACAACACAAAGTGCAGCATATTCTAATAGTTGTCAGACTCTGTATCTGTCACGAATAGGATCTGAACCCTGGTCTCCCAGTCAGGAAACCAACCCGACTGTATCTGTCATGGATAGGATCTGAACCCTGGTCTCCCAGTCAGGAAACCAACCCGACTGTATCTGTCATGGATAGGATCTGAACCCTGGTCTCCCAGTCAGGAAACCAACCCGACTGTATCTGTCATGGATAGGATCGGAACCCTGGTCTCCCAGTCAGGAAACCAACCCAACTGTATCTGTCACGAATAGGATCTGAACCCTGGTCTCCCAGTCAGGAAACCAACCCGACTGTATCTGTCATGGATAGGATCTGAACCCTGGTCTCCCAGTCAGGAAACCAACCCGACTGTATCTGTCACGAATAGGATCTGAACCCTGGTCTCCCAGTCAGGAAACCAACCCGACTGTATCTGTCATGGATAGGATCTGAACCCTGGTCTCCCAGTCAGGAAACCAACCCGACTGTATCTGTCATGGATAGGATCTGAACCCTGGTCTCCCAGTCAGGAAACCAACCCGACTGTATCTGTCATGGATAGGATCTGAACCCTGGTCTCCCAGTCAGGAAACCAACCCGACTGTATCTGTCATGGATAGGATCGGAACCCTGGTCTCCCAGTCAGGAAACCAACCCAACTGTATCTGTCACGAATAGGATCTGAACCCTGGTCTCCCAGTCAGGAAACCAACCCGACTGTATCTGTCATGGATAGGATCTGAACCCTGGTCTCCCAGTCAGGAAACCAACCCGACTGTATCTGTCACGAATAGGATCTGAACCCTG
The DNA here is from genome assembly GCF_034236695.1 of Oncorhynchus nerka. Taxonomy (NCBI): domain Eukaryota; kingdom Metazoa; phylum Chordata; class Actinopteri; order Salmoniformes; family Salmonidae; genus Oncorhynchus; species Oncorhynchus nerka. The sequence continues at coordinate 89,942,725 of NC_088407.1, forward strand.
GTCTCCCAGTCAGGAAACCAACCCGACTGTATCTGTCATGGATAGGATCTGAACCCTGGTCTCCCAGTCAGGAAACCAACCCGACGTAACCATTAGGCCAAGAGGAAATTCTCTTTTTAGGTCAAGGGTGACACTGAATTTTAAGTCACAGGCAGGGCTATCTCATCATGAGAGCCTGTCCGACTTACCTCAGCTACATCCCTAGGTTGTGTACTCTGACATTTGGTTCTGTCATGTTGTTGTGTACTCTGACATTTGGTTCTGTCATGTTGTTGTGTACTCTAACATTTGGTCCTGTCATGTTGTTGTGTACTCTGACATTTGGTTCTGTCATGTTGTTGTGTACTCTGACATTTGGTTCTGTCATGTTGTTGTGTACTCTGACATTTGGTCCTGTCATGTTGTTGTGTACTCTGACATTTGGTCCTGTCATGTTGTTGTCTAGATAGTGTACAATGACCTTGGCCCTATCATGCTGCTGTCTGAATCCTCTGTGAAGGACCTGAGCAGCAGGCTGGAGAAGGAGGTCACTGTGGCACGGTTCCGACCCAGCATCGTGGTCAGTGATTGTGATGCTTTTGACGAGGTACAGTTTTTTATTGCTTTCAGCTTTATCAACACACACACACATCACACATCAAGCACACGTGCTTTTACACCTGCATTGTTTGCTGTTTGGGGTTTTAGGCTGGGTTTCTGTACAGCACTTTGAGATATCAGCTGATGTACGAAGGGCTATATAAATAAATTTGATTTGATTTGATCAAACACACATCACACATCAAACACACATCACACACACCACACAACACACATCACATAACACACACCACACAACACAACACCACACCACATAACACCACACAACACACCACAACACCACACACCACACCACATCACACCATACCACATCACATAACACCACATCACATAACACCACACCACACATCACACCACACATCACACCACATCACACCACATAACACCACACCACACACCACATCACACCACATCACACCACATAACACCACACATCACACCACACCACATCACACATCACACCACACCACATCACACACATCACACCACACATCACATCACATCACACCACACCCACCACACCACATAACACCACCACACCACATCACACCACACCACATCACACCACATACACACCACCACACCACATCACACACACCACATCACACCACACCACATAACACACACACACCACATAACATCACACACCACATCACACCACATCACACCACATCACACCACACCACATCACACCACACCACATAACACCACACATCACATCACACCACATCACACCACACACCACATCACATCACACACATCACATCACACCACACCACACACCACATCACATCACATCACACCACACATCACACCACATCACACCACACCACACACCACATCACACACATAACACCACACACCACACATCACACCACATCACACACATCACCACACCACACACACCACATCACACCACACCACATAACACCACCACATCACACCACACCACATCACATAACACCACATCACACCACATCACACCACACCACATCACACCACACATCACCACAACACCACATAACACCACACCACATAACACCACATCACACCACATCACACCACATACACACCACATAACACCACATCACACCACACATCACACCACATAACACCACACATCACACCACATAACACCACATCACACCACATAACACCACACATCACACCACACCACACCACACACCACATCACACCACACATCACACCACACCACACCACATCACACCACACCACATAACACCACACACATCACACCACATCACACCACATCACATCACACCACATAACACCACACATCACATAACACCACATAACACCACCACATCACATCACACCACACCACATCACACCACACCACACCACATCACACACCACATCACATAACATCACACCACACCACACCACACCACATCACACACCACATCACACCACACACCACATAACACCACACATCACACCACATAACACCATCACACCACACCACCACATCACACCACATCACACCACATCACACCACATCACACCCACATCACACCACCACATCACACACCACATCACACCACATCACACACATCACACCACATAACACACCACATCACACCACATAACACCACACACACATCACACCACATCACACCACATAACACCACCACACATCACACCACATAACACCACATCACACCACATCACATCACACCCACACCACATAACACCACATCACACATCACACCACACCACACCACATAACACCACACATCACACCACACACATAACACACACATCACACATCACACCACATAACACCACACATCCACCACATAACATAACACCACACCACACATCACACCACATAACACCACACCACATCACACACACCACACCACACCACACCACACCACACATCACACCACACCACACCACACATCACACCACATAACACCACACCACATCACACCACACACCACACCACACACCACATCACACCACACACCACATCACACCACATCACACCACACCACATAACACCACACATCACACCACATAACACCACATCACACCACATAACATCACCACACACCACATCACACCACACACCACATCACACCACACCACATCACACATCACACCACATCACATCACACCACATCACACCACATCACACCACACATCACACCACATCACACATAACACCACATCACATCACACCACACCACATCACACCACACCACACCACACCACACACCACACCACATCACATCACACCACACACACCACATAACACCACATCACACATAACACCACATCACACCACATCACATCACACCACACACACACACACCACATCACACCACACATCACACCACACACATCACATCACACCACACACACACACCACATCACACACACCACATCACACCACACACCACATCACACCACATCACACCACACCACATCACACCACATACCACACCACATCACACCACACCACACCACATCACACCACACACACCACACCACACCACACCACATAACACCACACACCACACCACATCACACCACATCACACATCACACCACATCACACCACACCACATCACACCACATAACACACACATCACACCACATAACACCACATCACATCACACATCACATCACACCACATCACACCACACCACATCACACCACACACACCACACACACCACACATCACACCACATCACACCACATCACACCACATCACATCACACCACATCACACCACACCACATCACACCACACACATCACACCACATCACACCACATAACACCACACCACATCACACCACACACACACCACACATCACACCACATAACACCACACCACATCACACCACATCACACCACACCACACATCACACCACATCACACCACATCACACCACACCACATCACATAACACCACATCACACCACATAACACCACATCACACCACATAACACCACATCACACCACATCACACATCACACACATCACATCACACCACATAACACCACACCACACATCACACCACATAACACCACACATCACACCACACCACATCACACCACACCACATAACACCACACACACCACATCACACCACATAACACCACACCACATCACACCACACCACATCACACCACACACCACATCACCACCACACATCACACCACATCACACCACACATCACACCACACCACATCACACCACACACCACACCACATCACACCACACCACACCACATCACACCACATAACACCACATCACACCACACCACATCACATCACACCACACCACATAACACACCACATCACACCACATCACACCACACACACACACCACACCACACCACACACACATCACACCACACACACACACACCACACCACACCACATCACACACCACATCACACCACATTCACACCACACCACATCACACACACCACATCACACACCACACCACACCACATCACACATCACATAACACCACATCACACATCACACCACAACACACCACATCACACCACATCACACCACACCACATCACACCACATAACACCACATAACACCACATCACACCACATCACACCACATAACACCACATCACACCACATCACACCACACATCACCACATAACACCACACATCACACCACATCACACACACACATAACACCACATCACACCACATAACACCACATCACACACACACCACATCACACCACACACCCACACCACACACCACACCCACACCACATCACACCACACCACATCACCACCACACCACATCACACCACACATCATAACACCACATCACACACACCATCACCACATAACACCACATCACACCACATCACACACACACCACATCACACCACATCACACCACATCACACCACATCACACCACACCACATCACATAACACCACATCACACCACATCACATCACATCACATAACACCACATCACACCACATCACATAACACCACATCACACCCACACCACATAACACCACACATCACACCACATCACACCACACCACACCACACCACACCACATCACACCACACACCACACCACACACACCACATCACATAACACCACACCACATCACACATCACACCACACCACATAACACCACACCACATCACACCACAACCACATCACACACACACACCACCACACCACATCACACACACATAACACCACATCACACCACACCACATAACACCACACATCACACCACATAACATCACCACACACCACATCACACCACACCACACATTACACCACACCACACACACATCACACCACATCACACCACACCACATCACACCACATCACATCACACCACATCACACCACATCACATCACACCACATCACACATCACACCACATCACACCACACCACATCACACCACATAACACCACACATCACACCACATCACATAACACCACATCACATCACACCACATCACACCACACCACACCACATCACACCACATAACACCACATCACACCACATAACACCACACCACATCACACCACATCACACCACATCACATCACATCACATCACATCACATAACACCACATCACACCACATCACACCACATTACACACATCACACCACATCACATAACACCACATCACACCACACCACACCACACCACACCACATCACACCACACCACATCACACCACACCACATCACATAACACCACATCACACCACATCACACCACACATCACACCACACCACATCACACACACACATCACACCACATCACACCACACCACATAACACCACATCACACCACACACCACATCACACATCACACACCACATCACACCACATCACACCACACCACATAACACCACATCACACCACATCACACCACACACCACACATCACATCCACATAACATCACACCACATCACACCACATAACACACACATCACACCACATCACACCACATCACACATCACACCACATAACACCACATCACACCACATCACACACATCACACACCACACCACCACATAACACACATCACACACATAACACCATATCACACCACACATCACACACATCACACCACATAACACCACACCACACACACCACATCACACCACATCACATCATAACACCACATCACACACACATAACACCACACACCACATCACATCACACCACATCACACCCACATCACACCACATAACACCACACCACACACCACATAACACCACACATCACACCACACACACACACATCACATCACACCACATCACATCACACCACATCACACACATACACCATCACACCACATCACACCACATCACACCACATCACACACACACACACATCACACCACATCACACCACACCACATCACATCACATCACATAACACCACATCACACCACACCACATAACACACACCACATCACACCACATAACACCACATCACACCACATCACACCACATACCACACATCACACCACATCACACCACACCACATCACACCACATAACATCACACCACATCACACCACACCACACCACATCACACCACACCACACCACATCACACCACACCACATCACACCACATCACACCACACCACATCACACCACACCACATCACACCACACCACATCACACCACACCACACCACATCACACCACATCACACACACATCACACCACATCACACCACACCACATCACACCACATCACATCACACATCACACCACATCACCACACCACATCACACACACATAACACCACATCACACCACATAACACCACATCACCACACCACATCACACACCACACACACACACACCACATCACCACATCACACCACACCACACATAACACACCACACCACATCACACCACACCACATCACACCACATCACACACATCACACCACATCACACCACACCACATCACACCACATCACACACACCACATCACACACACACCACACACACACATAACACACATCACACCACATCACATCACATAACACCACATCACACCACATCACACCACATCACACACCACATCATAACACCACATCACACCACACATCACACACACACCACACCACATCACACCACCACACATCACACCACATAACACCACATCACACATCACACCACATCACACACACCACACCACATAACACCACACACACACATCACACACACCACATCACACCACACACACCACATAACACCACACATCACACCACACACACACACCACACCACATCACATCACATCACATAACACCACACCACATCACACCACACATCACATAACACCACACACCACATCACACCACATAACACCACCACATCACACCACATCACACCACATAACATCACACCACATCACACCACACCACACCACACCACACCACACCACACCACATCACACCACATCACACCACACACACACACCACATCACACCACATCACACACCACACCACACCACACACACACATCACATCACACCACATAACACACCACACCACACCACATAACACCACACACACACACACCACACCACACATCACACCACACCACATCACACCACACCACATCACACCACATCACATAACACCACACCACACATCACACACACATAACACACACATCACACCACATCACACCACATCACACCACATCACACCACATCACACCACAACACACACATCACACCACACCACACCACACCACATACACACACACACATCACACACATAACACCACACACCACATCACACCACATCACCACATAACACCACACACACATCACACCACACACACACACACCATCACACCACATCACACCACACCACATCACACCACACACCACACCACATCACACACCACATAACACCACACACACCACACCACACACCACATCACACCACATCACACCACATAACACCACATCACACCACATCACACCACACCACATAACACCACACATAACACCACATCACACCACATCACACCACATCACACCACATCACACCACACCACACACCACATCACACCACACACCACATCACATAACACCACATCACACCACATAACACCACACCACACATCACACCACATCACACCACACATAACACCACATCACACCACATCACACCACATCACACCACACCACATCACACCACACCACATCACACACACACCACATAACACCACATCACACCACACCACATAACACCACACATCACACCACATCACACCACACCACATCACACCACATAACACCACACATCACATACACACCACACCACATCACACCACATCACACCACACACCACATCACACCACATAACACCACATCACACACACACACCACATAACACCACACATCACATCACACCACCATCACACCACATCACACCACATCACATAACACCACACCACACCACACACACCACACCACATAACACCACACACACACATCACACCACACACCACATCACATCACACCACATCACACCACACCACATCACACCACACATCACACACCACATCACACCACACCACACCACACCACATCACACCACATCACACCACACACCACATCACACCACATCATCACACCACACCACACCACACACCACACCACATCACACCACACACCACATCACACACACCACATCACACCACACCACACCACACACACACATCACACCACATCACACCACACATCACACCACATCACACCACATCACATCACACCACACCACATCACACCACATCACACCACACCACACCACATCACACCACATCACACCACATCACATAACACACCACACCACATCACACATAACAACACACATCACACCACACACCACACCACATCACACCACATCACACCACATCACACCACACCACATCACACCACATCACACCACATCACACCACATAACACCACATCACACCACATCACACCACACACACCACATCACACCACATAACACCACACCACATCACACACCACATATAACACACATCACACCACATCACACACACCACATCACACCACATCACACCACACACATCACACACATAACACCACATCACACATCACACCACATCACACCACACATCACACCACACCACATCACACCACACCACATCACACCACATCACATCACACCACATCACACCACATCACACCACATCACACCACACCACATCACACCACACACACACACCACATAACACCACACACCACATCACACCACATCACATCACCACACCACATCACACCACATCACCACATCACACCACATAACACCACACATCACACACCACATCACATAACACCACATAACACACACACCACACCACACCACACACATAACACATCACACCACACCACACCACATCACACCACACCACATCACACCACATAACACACACACATCACACCACACCACATCACACCACATCACATCACACCACATCACATAACACACACACCACATCACCACACACCACACACCACACACACCACATCACATCACACCACATCACACCACACATCACACCACATAACACCACCACACACCACATCACATCACACCACATCACACATCACACCACATAACACCACACATCACACCACATAACACCACACACCACATCACACCACACCACATCACACCACATCACATCACACATCACATAACACCACACCACACATCACACACCACATAACACCACACACCACACATCACACATCACATCACACCACATAACACCACATCACACCACACACCACACCACATCACACCACATCACACCACACACATCACACATCACACCACATCACACCACACACACCACATCACACCACACACAACACCACATAACACCACATAACACCACACACCACACCACACACACCACATCACACCACACATCACACCACACACCACATCACACCACATAACACCACATCACACCACACACACCACACCACACCACACCACATCACACATCACACCACATAACACCACACACACACATAACACCACACACACCACACATCACACACCACACATAACACCACATCACACCACCACATCACACACCACACCATCACACCACATCACCACACCACACACCACACCACATCACACCACATCACACAATCACACACACACATCACACACATCACACCACACACACACACATCACACCACATCACACACACCACACCACATAACACCACATCACACCACACATAACACCACATCACACCACACCACATCACACCACATAACACCACACATCACATAACACCACCACACCACATCACATCACATCACACCACACCACATCACACATCACACACATCACACATCATAACACCACATCACACCACACCACCACACCACATCACACCACATCACACCACACACACCACACCACACACCACATCACACACACCACATCACACCACATATCACACCACACACACACATCACCACACACATCACACCACATCACACCACATAACACCACACACATTCACATAACACCACATCACACCACCACACCACATCACATCACACCACACCACATCACACCACATCACACCACACCACATCACACCACATAACACCACACACACCACACCACATAACACCACATCACACCACATCACACCACACCACACATCACACACATCACACCACATCACACCACATCACACCACACCACACACCACATCACACCACATCACACCACACCACACACCACACCACATCACACCACACACCACACACCACACACCACACCACACCACATCACATAACACCACACACACCACATCACACACACCACATCACACCACATCACCACCACATAACACCACATCACATCACACCACATCACACCACACCACCACATCACACACCACATCACACACATAACACCACACATCACACCACATCACACCACATCACACCACACATCACACCACATCACATCACACCACATCACACCACATCACACCACATCACACCACACACACCACATCACACATAACACCACATCACACACACCACATCACACCACATAACACACACATCACACCACATCACACCACATAACACCACACCACATAACATCACACCACATCACACCACATAACACACACAACACACATCACACCACACCACATAACACCACATCACACCACACCACACACACACCACATCACACCACATCACACCACATCACACCCACATCACACCACATAACACACACACCACACCACACCACACCACATCACACCACATCACACCACATCACACATCACACCACATCACATAACACACATCACACACCACACACACATAACACCACATCACATCACACCACATCACACACATCACATAACACCACACATCACACACATAACACATCACCACACCACACCACACCACATCACACCACACACCACACCACATCACACATAACACCACATCACATAACACCACACCACATCACATAACACCACACACCACATCACACCACATAACACCACACCACACCACATCACACCACACCACATAACACCACACCACATCACATCACATAACACATCACACCACACATCACACCACATAACACACCACATCACACCACACACACACATCACACCACATCACACACATCACATAACACCACAACACATCACACCACATCACACCACATCACACCACACCACATCACACCACACACACACCACATCACACCACACACATCACACCACATCACACCACATCACACATCACACCACATCACACCACACCACACACACACACCACATCACACCACATCACACCACACCACATCACACCACACCACATAACACCACACACCACACACACCACATCACACCACACCACCACACCACATCACACCACACACCACATAACACCACACACCACATCACACCACACCACACACACACCATACCACACCACACCACACCACATCACCACATCACACCACACCACATAACACCACACCACACCACATAACACACATCACATCACACACACCACATCACACCACACACCACATCACACCACACCACATAACACCACACACCACACACACATCACACCACATAACACACATCACATCACATCACACCACACCACATCACACCACATCACACCACACACACATACACACCACACCACATCACACACACCACATCACACCACATCACACCACATCACATCACACCACACACCACACACACACCACACCACATCACATCACATAACACCACACCACACATCACACACATAACACCACATCACACACCACATCACACCACATCACACCACATCACACCACATCACACCACACCACACATCACACCACATCACACCACACACACACATCACACCACATCACAACACCACACCACATCACACCACATCACACCACACACCACACCACACACATCACACACACACACACCACATAACACCACACACCACACATCACACCACATAACACCACACACACACCACATCACACCACCACACCACATCACATCACATAACACCACACCACATCACACCACACCACATCACCACATCACATCACACCACACCACATCACCACACCACACATAACACCACACACACATCACACCACATCACACATCACACCACACACATCACACCACATCACACCACACCACACCACATCACACACATAACACCACACACCACATCACACCACATCACACCACACATCACACCACATCACACATAACACCACACACACACATCACATAACACCCACATCACACATCACATCACACCACATAACACCACATCACACCACATCACATAACACCACACCACACATCACACCACATAACACCACACATCACATCACACACACATCACACCACATCACACCACACACCACACATCACACCACACCACATCACACCACATCACACCACATCACACCACACCACATCACACACATAACACCACACATCACACCACATCACACCACATCACACCACATAACACCACACACCACACCACATCACACCACACACACCACACACACACCACATAACACCACACCACATCACACCACATCACATCACACCACATAACACCACACACCACATCACACCACACACCACATCACACCACATAACACCACACCACACACATAACACACCACATAACACACACCACATCACACCACACCACATCACACCACACCACACCACATCACACCACACCACATAACACACATCACACCACATCACACATCACACCACATCACACCACATCACACCACATCACACCACATCACACCACATCACACCACATCACACCACATAACACCACACATCACACCACATAACACCACACATCACACCACATAACATCACACCACATCACACCACACACCACACACACACACCACATCCACACACATCACATCACACCACCACACCACATCCACATCACACACATAACACCACACATAACACCACATCACACACACACACCACATCACACCACATCACACACATCACACCACATCACACCACATCACACACACCACACCACATCACACACACATCACACCACATAACACCACATCACACCACACCACATCACACCACACCACACATCACACCACATAACACACACATCACACCACATCACACATCACACCACACACCACATAACACACATCACACCACATCACACCACACCACACCACATCACACCACACCACACATAACACACATCACACCACACCACATCACCACCACACCACACATCACACCACATCACACCACATCACACCACATCACACCACATCACACCACATCACACCACACACACCACATCACACCACACCACATCACACCACACATCACACACACACACCACATCACACACACACACCACCACACCACATAACACCACCACACCACATCACACCACACCACATCACACACATCACACCACACCACACATCACACCACATAACACCACACATCACACCACATCACACCACATCACACATCACACCACATCACACCACACCACATCACACCACACCACACCACACCACATCACACCACACCACACACACACCACACCACACCACACACCACACACACACCACACCACACCACATCACACCACATCACACCACATCACACCACACACCACACCACACACCACATCACACCACATCACATCACACCACACCACATCACACCACATAACACCACACCACATCACACCACATCACACCACACCACATCACACCACATAACACCACACACCACATCACACCACACCACATAACACCACATCACACCACATCACACCACACCACATCACACATCACACACATCACATATAACACCACATCACACACATCACACATCACACACATAACACCACACCACATCACACCACATCACACCACATCACACCACACCACACCACATCACACCACATCACACCACACACACATCACATCCACATCACACACACACCACATCACACCACATCACATCACACCACACCACATCACACCACATCACACCACATCATAACACCACATCACACCACACCACACCACACCACATCACACCACACACACATCACATCACACCACATCACATCACACCACACCACATCACACACACATCACACCACATCACACCACATCACACACACACCACACCACACCACATCACACCACATCACACCACATCACACCACATCACACACACCACATCACACCACACCACACCACATCATCACACATCACACCACATCACACCACACCACACCACACCACACACACACCACACCACACACACACCACATCACACCACACCACACACCACATCACACCACACATCCACACACACACCAACACACACCACATCACACCACATAACACCACACACCACATCACACCACATCACACCACATCACACACACCACATATAACACCACATCACACCACATAACACCACACCATAACACCACACATAACACCACACCACACCACATCACACCACATCACACCACACCACACCACACCACATCACATCACACCACATCACACCACACCACACCCACATAACACCACACACACACCACATCACACCACATCACACCACATCACACCACATCACATCACACACATCACACCACACCACACATCACACCACATCACACCACACCACACACATCACACCACATCACACCACATCACATAACACCACACATCACACCACATAACACCACATCACACCACATAACACCACATCACACCACATCACACCACACATCACACCACATCACAACACCACACCACATAACACCACATAACACACACATCACATCACACATCACATAACACCACACACACATCAACACCACACACATCACACCACATAACACACCACACCACATCACACCACACCACACACCACACCACACCACATCACACCACATAACACCACACACCACACATCACAACACCACCACACATCACACATCACACCACATCACACACATCACACCACATAACACCACATCACACCACATCACACCACATCACACACCACATCACACCACACCACATCACACCACATCACACCACACCACATCACACCACATCACACCACACATCACACACCACACCACACATCACACCACCACATAACACACACCACATCACACCACACCACATCACACCACATCACACCACATCACACACCACATCACACACACACACACCACACACCACATAACACCACTCACACAACACCACACCACACCACCACATCACACACACCACATCACACCACATAACACCACATCACACCACATCACACCACACCACATAACACCACACACCACACCACATCACACCACATAACACCACACCACACACACACCACATCACACACCACACACACACACACACCACATCACACCACATCACACCACATCACACCACACCACACACACACATCACACCACATAACACCACACATCACACACCACATCACACCACACACACACACATCACACCACATCACACCACATCACACCAATCACATCACACATCACACCACATCACACCACACCACATAACACACACATCACACCACATCACACCACATCACATCACACCACACCACATCACACCACATCACACCACATCACATCACACCACATAACACCACACCACCACATCACACCACATAACACCACACATCACACCACATCACACCACATCACACACACACCACATCACACCACATCACACCACACACCACATCACACCACACACCACACCACACACATCACACCACACCACACACCACACCACATCACACCACACACACCACATCACACCACATCACACCACACCACACCACACCACACACACACATCACACCACACCACATCACACACAACACACATCACACCACACCACACACCACACCACATCACAACACACACACCACATCACACCACATACACACCACACCACATCACACCACATAACACCACACACCACACCACATCACACCACATCACACCACATCACATCACATCACACACCACACCACACCACATCACACACACACCACATCACACACATCACACCACATCACACACACATCACACCACACACCACACCACACACACCACACCACACACCACACCACATCACACCACATCACACCACACCACACCACACACACACACATCACACCACACCACATCACACCACATCACACACATCACACCACATCACACATAACACACCACACACCACACATCACACCACACACATCACACCACATCACACCCATCACACCACATAACACACATCACATCACACCACACATAACACCACCACACATCACACCACACCACACCACATCACATCACACCACATCACACCACACCACACACCACATCACACACATCACACCACACACACACATCACACATCACACCACATCACACCACACCACACACACCACACCACACCACACACACACCACATCACACACATCACACCACATCACACACCACATCACATCACACCACATCACACCACACACACATCACACACATCACCACACCACATACACACCACATCACACCACACCACATCACACCACACCACATAACACACACACACCACACCACACACACATCACATCACACATCACACCACACATCACACCACATCACACACACACATCACACCACACCACATCACATAACACACACACACCACACACATCACACCACACCACACCACATCACCACCACCACATCACACCACACATCACATCACACCACACACCACACCACACACACCACATCACATACACCACATCCACATCACACCACACCACATCACACCACATAACACATCACACAGTCACACCACATCACACCACATCACACCACACACACACCACACCACACATCACACACACCACATCACATCACATCACACCACATCACACCATCACACCACACCACACCACACCACATCACACCACACCACACCACATCACACCACATCACACCACACATCACACACACATCACACCACACCACACCACATCACATATCACACCACATCACACACATCACACCACACACATCACACACACCACATCACACCACACCACACATCACACCACATATCACACCACACCACAACATCACACCACATCACACCACACCACACATCACACCACACCACACACACCACATCACACACCAACACATCCAACATCATCACACCACATAACATCACAACAATATCACATCACACCACACCACACACCACACCACACACCACATCACACACACACCACACCACATAACACCACACCACACACCACACCACATAACACCACATCACACCACATCACACCACACCACACACACACCACATCACACCACATCACACCACATAACACACCACATCACACCACATCACACCACACCACACCACATCACACCACACCACATCACACCACACCACACACCACACCACATAACACCACACCACATCACACCACATAACACCACACATCACACCACATCACACCACATCACACCACATCACACCACACCACACATAACACCACATCACACACACATCACATAACACACACATCACACCACACCACATCACACCACACACCACACACATCACATCACACCACATCACACACCACATCACACACACACCACACCACATAACACCACATCACACCACACCACATAACACCACACCACACCACAACACACCACATAACACCACACACCACATCACACCACACCACATCACACCACACACCACACCACACACATCACACCACACACCACATCACATAACACCACACCACACATCACACCACACCACATCACACCACATCACACCACACCACATAACACCACACACCACACATCACATAACACCACACACCACATCACACCACATCACACCACATCACATCACACCACATCACACCACATCACACACACACCACATCACACCACACCACATAACACCACACATCACACCACATCACACCACACCACACATCACACCACATCACACCACATCACACCACATCACACCACACCACATCACATCACATCACACCACATCACACCACATCACATCACATAACACCACACCACACATCACACCACACAACACCACACACACCACACCACATCACACCACCACATCACACACATCACACACATAACACCACATCACACCACATAACACCACACCACACATCACACCACATCACACCACACATCACATCACACCACATCACACATCACACCACATAACACCACACACCACACCACACCACATCACATAACACCACACCACACATCACACCACATAACACCACACATCACACCACACACACATCACACCACACCACATCACACCACATCACACCACATCACATAACACCACACCACACATCACACCACATAACACCACACATCACACCACATCACATCACATCACATCACATAACACCACACATCACACCACACCACATCACATCACACCACATCACACCACATAACACCACATCACACCACATAACACCACACATCACACCACACCACATCACACCACACATAACACACACCACACCACATCACACCACACCACATCACACATAACACCACACCACATCACATCCACATAACACCACACATCACACCACATCACCACACCACACCACCACATAACACCACACACCACACCACATCACACCACACCACATAAGACCACACACCACACCACATCACACCACACACACATAACACCACATAACACCACATATAACACTAACACCCACATCACACCACATAACACACCACACACCACATCACACCACACCACACCACACCACACCACACCACATCACACCACACCACATCACATCACACCACACCACACCACACACACATCACACCACACCACATCACACCACACCACACACCACATCACACCATCACACCCACATCACACCACATCACACCACACCACACCACATCACACCACATCACACCACACCACACCACACCACACCACCACATCACACCACACCACATCACACATCACACCACACCACATCACACCACATCACATCACACCACACCACACCACATCACACCACACCACACCACATCACACCACATCACACCACACACACATAACACACACATCACACCACACATAACATCACATCACACCACACCACATAACACCACACACATCACACACCACATCACATCACATCACACCATCACACACACACACCACACCACATCACACACCACATCACACCACACCACACATCACACCACACATCACACCACACCACATCACACCACACCACATCACACCACATCACACCACACCACACATCATACATCACACCAACATCACATCTCAACATCACACCACATCACACTATAATTGACAGGTTTAACACATAACACACAATTAGTATATCCACACATTTCTACATCACACCACACCACACCACATCACACCACATCACACCACATAACACCACACCACATAACACCACACACCACATCACACCACACCACATCACACCACATCACACCACATCACACCACATCACACCACACCACATCACCACATCACACCACATCACATCACACCACCACACCACACCACATCACACCACACACCACCACACACCACATCACACCACACACCACATCACACACCACATCACATCACATCACCACATCACATCACACCACATCACACCACACACATCACACCACACCACATCACACCACACCACACCACATCATAACACCATAACACACACATCACACCACATAACACCACACCACATCACATCACACCACATCATCACACCACATAACACACACCACATCACACCACATCACATCACACCACACCACATCACATAATCACCACATCACACATCACACACACCATCACACCACACCACACCACACATTACACCATCACACCACATCACACCACACACCACCACACACCACATACACCACCACATCACACCACACCACATCACACCACACATCACACCACACCACATAACACCATCACACCACATCACACCACACCACATAACACCACAACACATCACACCACACATAACACCACACCACACACATCACACCACACACATAACACCACACACCACACCACATCACACCACATCACATCACACCACATAACACCACATAACCACACACCACACCACACATCACACCACATCACATACACCACATCACACACACCACCACATCACACATCACACACCACATAACACCACCACATCACACACCACATCACACCACACCACACCACACATCACACCACCACATCACATCACACCACATCACACCACACCACATCACATCACACCACACCACACCACATCACATCACACCACACCACACCACATCACACCACATCACACACCACATCACACCACACCACACCACACATCACACCACATCACACCACACATCACACCACATCACACCACATCACACCACACCACATAACACCACCACATCACACCATCACCACATCACATAACACCACACCACATCACACCACACACACCACACATCACACCACACCACATCACACCACATAACACCATCACATCACACCACACCACACACACCACACATCACACATAACACCACACCACATCACATCACACCACATCACACACCACATCACATCACACCACACCACATCACACATCACACCACCACATCACACCACATAACACCACACACCACATCACATAACACCACACCACACATCACACCACACCACATCACACCACATCACACCACATCACACCACACCACATCACACCACATCACACCACATCACACCACACCAACACCACACCACACCACATCACACCACATCACACATCACACCACATCACACACCACATAACACCACACCACATCACACCACATAACACCACACCACACCACACACCACACCACACCACATAACACCACACACCACACCACATCACACCACACCACATAACACCACACACCACACCACATCACACCACACCACATCACATCACACCACATAACACCACATAACACCACATCACACCACACCATAACACCACATCACACATCACACCACATCACACCACACCACATCACACCACATCACATCACACCCACACACCACCACATCACACACATCACACCACATAACACCACATAACACCACACCACATCACACCACATCACACCACATCACACCACACACACCATCACATCACACCACATCACACCACACCACATCACATCACACCACACCACATCACATCACACACACACACACACCACATCACACCAACACCACATCACACACACATCACCACACACCACATCACACCACATCACACCACATCACACATCACACCACACCACCACATCACATCACACCACACCACATCACACCATCACACCACATCACATAACACACACATCACACCACATCACACCATCACATCACACCACACACACACACACACCACACCACACCACACATCACATCACACCACAACACATCAACACCACACATCACACCACATCACACCACATCACACCACACCACATCACACCACACATAACACCACATAACACCACATAACACCACATCACACCACATCACACCACATCACCACATCACACCACACCACATCACACCACACACACCACATCACATCACACCACATCACACCACATCACACCACACACACCACATCACACCACACACACACACATCACACACACACACATCACACCACACATCACACATCACACACACCACATCACACACCACACCACATCACACCACACCACACCACACATCACACCACATCACACCACACCACATCACACACCACATCACACACATCACACCACATCACACCACATCACACCACATAACACCACACACACACATCACACCACACATCACACCACATCACACCACATAACACCACACCACACCACCACACATCACACCACATCACACCACACACACATCACACCACATCACACATCACACCACATCACACCACACCACATCACACCACACACCACATCACACACCACATCACATCACACCACACACACACACCACACACATCACACCACATCACACACCACATCACACCACACCACACCACACCACACACATCCACCACATCACACCACACCACATGACACCACATCACATCACCCAACAACATCCAACATCATACATCAACCAACATCATCCAACAATATCACATATATAGTTTTTGTAAATCTTGTTAATTCTATAATTGAGCAGGTTTAATTGGTATATTGGTAATTAGTATATCCAGAGTTTCTACATCACACCACACCACATAACACATCACACCACATCACACCACATCACACCACATCACACCACATCACACCACACCACATCACACCACACCACATCACACACCACACCACACCACACCACACCACATCACATCACACCACACCACACCACACATCACATCACACCACACCACATCACACCACACCACATCACACCACACCACATGACACCACATCACACACCACATCACACACCACATCACATCACATGACACCACACCACATCACATCACCCAACAACATCCAACATCATACATCAACCAACATCATCCAACAATATCACATATATAGTTTTTGTAAATCTTGTTAATTCTATAATTGAGCAGGTTTAATTGGTATATTGGTAATTGGTATATCCAGAGTTTCTATGTTATTCTAGATGTCATTCTATGGGGAATATCCTGGTCTTTTGAGGCTAAAAGTGGCCTCTTGTAATTCCAATTAGTCATTACTTTGTTCCAGTGTGTTGGGGTTTTTAGGATACTAATTATATTCCCATAACGTTAATTTAATCTTCCTCTCGGTTAGGATTCTTGGGAAGATATTCAGATTGGCAATGTGCGGCTGCACCGTGTGATGGCGTGTGGGAGGTAATGTGGTCTTAACTACTGATCACCATTTATCATCACAAACTTCCTCCCGTTGCTACGGGCACAAGCAAGGTTTGCTATTGTCGTGTTTATATATATGTGGTCACTATTTACATTTACATTTAAGTCATTTAGCAGACGCTCTTATCCAGAGCGACTTACAAATTGGTGCATTCACCTTATGACATCCAGTGGAACAGTAGTGCATCTAAATCTTTTAAGGGGGAGGGGGGGTGAGAGGGATTACTTTATCCTATCCTAGGTATTCCTTAAAGAGGTGGGGTTTCAGGTGTCTCCGGAAGGTGGTGATTGACTCCGCTGTCCTGGCGTCGTGAGGGAGTTTGTTCCACCATTGGGGGGCCAGAGCAGCGAACAGTTTTGACTGGGCTGAGCGGGAACTGTACTTCCTCAGTGGTAGGGAGGCGAGCAGGCCAGAGGTGGATGAACGCAGTGCCCTTGTTTGGGTGTAGGGCCTGATCAGAGTCTGGAGGTACTGAGGTGCCGTTCCCCTCACAGCTCCGTAGGCAAGCATCATGGTCTTGTAGCGGATGCGAGCTTCAACTGGAAGCCAGTGGAGGGAGCGGAGGAGCGGGGTGACGTGAGATATTACTATATTAAATAAACACAGGGTCCCTATATTATATAAACACAGGGTCACTATAATATATAAACACAGGGTCACTATATTATATAAACACAGGGTCCCTATATTATATAAACACAGGGTCACTATATTATATAAACACAGGGTCACTATATTATATAAACACAGGGTCCCTATATTATATAAACACAGGGTCACTATATTATATAAACACAGGGTCACTATATTATATAAACTATATAAACACAGGGTCACTATATTATATAAACACAGGGTCCCTATATTATATAAACACAGGGTCCCTATATTATATAAACACAGGGTCCCTATATTATATAAACACAGGGTCACTATATTATATAAACTATATAAACACAGGGTCACTATATTATATAAACTATATAAACACAGGGTCCCTATATTATATAAACACAGGGTCCCTATATTATATAAACACAGGGTCCCTATATTATATAAACACAGGGTCACTATATTATATAAACTATAAACACAGGGTCACTATATTATATAAACTATAAACACAGGGGCACTATATTACATAAACACAGGGTCACTATATTACATAAACACAGGGTCACTATATTATATAAACTATAAACACAGGGTCACTATATTATATAAACACAGGGTCACTATATTAAATAAACACAGGGTCACTATATTATATAAACACAGGGTCACTATATTATATAAACACAGGGTCACTATATTAAATAAACACAGGGTCACTATATTATATAAACACAGGGTCACTATATTATATAAAACACACTATATTAAATAAACACAGGGTCACTATATTATATAAACATAAACACAGGGTCACTATATTATATAAACACAGGGTCCCTATATTATATAAACACAGGGTCACTATATTATATAAACACAGGGTCACTATATTATATAAACACAGGGTCACTATATTATATAAACACAGGGTCCCTATATTATATAAACACAGGGTCACTATATTATATAAACACAGGGTCACTATATTATATAAACACAGGGTCACTATATTATATAAACACAGGGTCACTATATTACATAAACACAGGGTCACTATATTATATAAACACAGGGTCACTATATTATATAAACACAGGGTCACTATATTATATAAACACATGGTCACTACATTATATAAACACAGGGTCCCTATATTATATAAACACAGGGTCACTATATTATATAAACACAGGGTCACTATATTACATAAACACAGGGTCCCTATATTATATAAACACAGGGTCACTATATTATATAAACACAGGGTCACTATATTATATAAACACAGGGTCACTATATTATATAAACACAGGGTCACTATATTATATAAACACAGGGTCCCTATATTATATAAACACAGGGTCACTATATTATATAAACACAGGGTCACTATATTATATAAACTATATAAACACAGGGTCCCTATATTATATAAACACAGGGTCATTATATTATATAAACACAGGGTCCCTATATTATATAAACACAGGGTCACTATAATATATAAACACAGGGTCACTATATTATTGTTAGGTTCTATTCCTCAGAGTAAAAACTCAACAGACACTATGAAAGCTTCACCAAGTTTATTCATCCCCAGAGGATCAATATAGCTCCATTAGACAAAGCATTTTCACACAAGCCTGATATTTAACCTTTCCTCCTGAGTCTCCTCCTACACATCTGTACAAACATTTAATCTTTACTGCTAGGCAGGACACTAGTGATACGGGCCATAAACTTGTATTTCTCCCTTAATGTGACCTGAGTTGACCTCAACCCCCCTTCACCACTAATCTATGGCTCTCTCCGGTTATCAATGCCTGCCACATGTACTCGTTTCCCTGCACTACCTTCCTCCTACAACCATTAACTTCTGGTGTCGACCCTCTAAACCTCAGCACTCCCCCAGTAACATGAATAAGTACAGTGGGGAGAACAAGTATTTGATACACGGCCGATTTTGCAGGTTTTCCTACTTACAAAGCATGTAGAGGTCTGTAATTTTTATAATAGGTACACTTCAACTGTGAGAAACGGAATCTAAAACAAAAATCCAGAAAAATATTTTTAAGGAATTAATTTTAATTTTAATTTTACATTTTATTCTTCTCCCCACTGTATATTTTAATATCCTCAGGACCTCAGAACCCAACATTATATAAAACTACTATTAATGCCATCAGAGTCCCTGGGTTCGTTGTACTGCAGCGCCAGCTGTGCCATCAGAGTCCCTGGGTTCGCGCCCAGGCTCTGTCGTAACCGGCCGCGACCGGGAGGTCCATGGGGCGACGCACAATTGGCCTAGCGTCGCCCGGGTTAGGGAGGGCTTGGTCGGTAGGGGTGTCCTTGTCTCATCGCGCACCAGCGACTCCTGTGGCGGGCTGGGTGCAGTGCGCGCTAGCCAAGGTGGCCAGGTGCACGGTGTTTCCGCCGACACATTGGTGCGGCTGGCTTCCTGGGTTGGATACGTACTGTGTTAAGAAGCAGTGCGGCTTGGTTGGGTTGTGTATCGGAGGACGCATGACTTTCAACCTTCGTCTCTCCCGAGCCCGTACAGGAGTTGTAGCGATGAGACAAGATAGTAGCTACTACAACAATTGGATACCACGAAATTGGGGAGAAAAAGGGGTCAAATTTAAAAAAAAAAAAAATAATAATAATAATAATAATACTAAGGTGTTAATAAGTAAAGGATGTCATCCTCATTTGTCATCCTCATTTGTCATCCTCATTTGTCATCCTCATTTGTCATCCTTGCCAGATGCATCTCCACCACGGTTGACCCTGAAACAGGAGTCATCAGCAGGAAACAACCACTGGACACACTCAAAAGGTAACAAGAGTAGCTGGCACTATATATATACACTGAACAAAAATATATTGTTGGCCCCATGTTTCATGAGCTGAAAGAAAAAGATCCCAGAAATGTTCCATACGCACCAAAAGCGTATTAATCTCAATTTTTGTGCACAAATTTGTTTACATCCCTGTTAGTGAGCATTTCTCCTTCGCCAAGATCATCCATCCACCCTGACAGGTGTGGCATATCAAGAAGCTGATTAAACAGCATGATCATTACACAGGTGCACCTTGTGCTGGATACAATAAAAGGCCATTATAAAATGTGCGGTTTTGTGACACAACATAATGCCACAGATGTCAAATTATGAGGGAGCAATTGGCATGCTGGCTGCAGGAATTTCCACCAGAGCTGTTGCCAGATTATTGAATGTTAATTTCTCTACCATAAGCCGCCTCCAACTTCGTTTTTTAATTTTCATTTGGTCATCCAACCGTTCAGCATCGTAATTGACTTCAGTGGGCAAATGCTCACCTTCGATGGCCACTGGCCTCGCTGGAGAAGTGTGCTCTTCACGGATGAATCCCGGTTTCAACTGTACCGAGCAGATGGCATCTCATCCTGTCTACATGGCAGACAGCGTGTATGGCGTTGTGTGGGTGAGCTGTTTGCTGATGTCAACGTTGTGAACAGAGTGCCCCATGGTGGAGATGGGGTTATGGTATGGGCAGACATAAGCTATGGACAACAAACACAATTGCATTTTATCTATGTCAATTTGAATGCACAGAGATACCGTGACGGGATCCTGAGGCCCATTGTCGTGCAATTCATCCACCGCCATCACTTCATGTTTCATTATGATAATGCACAGCCCCATGTCGCGAGGATCTGTACACAATTCCTGGAGGCTGAACATGTCCCAGTTCTTCCATGGCCTGCATACTCACCAGACATGTCACCCATTGAGCATGTTTGGGATGCTCTGGATCGACAGTGTGTTCCAGTTCCCGCCAATATCCAACATCTAAACACAGTCATTGAAGAGGAGTGGGACAACATTCCACAGGCCACAATGAACAACCTGATCAACAAAAAGAAAGGAGGACCAAGGCACTCTTCATATAATTAATAAAACATCCTTTATTTGTATGGCATGTTCAATAGAAACAAGGTTTTAAAAAATCCCTATGCGTTTCGGCTGCTGATCAACTCTATGTGAATGAGATGTGTCGCGCTGCATGAGGCAAATGGTGGTCACACCAGATACTGACTGGTTTTCTGATCCACACCCCAAGCTCTGAGACCAACAGATGCATATCTGTATTCCCAGTCATGTGAAATTCATAAATTAGGGACCTAATTTATTTATTTCAATGAACTGATTTCTTTATGTGAACTGTAACTCAGTAAAATCTTTGCGTTTTATATTTTTGTTCAGTGTTGGATTTGTCTGTCTTTGGGTTTGTTCGATATTGCAGCTTGATAGTGCAAGTAACTGCCGGACTGACTGATCTACAAATCACCTTGCATCATAAATAACTACTCATTGTTATTTGAAGATCAGTCAGTCACAATTTACCCACAATGCATTACAAATTTGATTCTCTCGAAAAACTGCCATCTGTGATCAAGCACAATGTGACTTCTGTTATAGAACAACTAGAACAAGTATAGAAGGTTAACTTCTGTTCTAGAACAAGTATAGAAGGTTAACTTCTGTTCTAGAACAAGTATAGAAGGTTAACTTCTGTTCTAGAACAAGTAATTGCTTATAGAAGGTATTAACTCCTACGGTTTGATTTGCTCCCCAGCTATCGAATGTGTGACCCATCCCAGAAGAACATCTATAAGGCAGCACCACTGTTTGGACAGATGTATATCGTCAGCAAGACAGGGGTGCTCCAGGTTGGAGATGTGGTGTACAAGACCAGCCACTGAGATGGATGGAAGACTAGCTACTATAATATATGCTTTACATGTAGTAGTGTGATGGCATAGATTATTAGAAAGTCACAAAATAACAAATAGAACAGAATACCGCTTTTCATATTTTGCAGTTAAATCATTCTTTCTAAGTAGGCTGAAGATTATGAGATGATATGGGGGAAAAAATTGGAATTTGTTTAAAAAAACAATTATCCTTTTTATGATGGAGAACATTTGTAGTTGGTTTTAATGTGTGTTCTGTATGAGCTTGAAAAGATACATGTTTATCATGGAAAGGAAAACAACCAATGAAACAGTGCTTAGTGCTGAGAGGGTCTACCGGGGTGCGTTCAATTCAATAAAAGTTTTTTGCTACATTCAGTGATATTTTTTTTGCGCACCATTTTTCCAACAGCCTTGAGGTATGTTTTCTCCAATTTGGTGTGTGTGGAGGGGTGTGGCCTGATCAAAACACACCCACGCTCTGGGGCCACTGTGGCTGCGTTTACACAGGCAGCCCAATTCTCATCTTTTTATTTTTTTCTCCCACTAATTGTTCTTTTGATTAATCACAAAATATTTTTTGTTCACATCAGCTCTTTTCAGAGCTGATCTGATATGGACAAAAGACCAATTAGTGAAAAAAAAAAAAAGATCAGAATTGGGCTGCCTGTGTAAACGCTGCCCATGATTACAACATTATTCAACTGGTTGTTCAGAAGAGCACAGTTTCCATTAAAAGTTGCACGCCATTGAGTCCTGTTGAACGAGACCTTGGCCTATAGCCTAAGGGGCAACTCCTCCCCTATAACTCTCTCCTGCAGTCCCACGTAACATCAACCTCCCCTTATATGCTGCATTCGTAACCAAGTGAGAGGTTGAGAATTTACCAGTTGTGAAGCCGTAAACTTAAAATTTAGTGTTCAAAAAAACATATTAATAGATTGTTTTTTTTTAAAATAAATGTTTTGTTGCATTTTAACTGCTGAAAATTCTGTTGAGGTCATTTTCTTTAGTAGGTCAGAGGTCAGCATGTGGGAGAAGTGGGAGCTACGGATGACGGACTAGATTCCCACTGGGAATGCTGCATTCAAAACAACTGGGAAAATGGCTACGACTGGGATTATTCATATTCATACATAACTCCAACATAAAACATTCATTAATTTAAAAAAATATATATAATATTTTATTTTTTTTTAGAATTTTTTGAACACTATAATTTATTTGCGAGCATAATAGCTGTACTTTTAGTTCATGGTTGACGCAGCTTGTTTGCCATTAGCCAATCGGCGTTTCTCAACGAGTTCAAAGTACTTGAATGCATCTAACTCGTATTTACGACTTCACAACAGGTAATTACCACCTTCCCATTTGTTTATGAACACAGCATGAGGGCTGGGAGAGGAGCCTCCTTGGTCACAGCAGAGTCTGGGCCAGGAGCCTCCTTGGTCACAGCAAAGTCTGGGAGGGGAGCCTCCTTGGCAACGGCAGAGTCTGGGAGAGGAGCCTCCTTGGTCACGGCAGAGTCTGGGAGAGGAGTCTCCTGGTCACGGCAGAGTCTGGGAGAGGAGTCTCCTTGGTCACGGCAGAGTCTGGGAGAGGAGCCTCCTTGGTCACGGCAGAGTCTGGGAGAGGAGTCTCCTTGGTCACGGCAGAGTCTGGGAGAGGAGCCTCCCTGGTCACGGCAGAGTCTGGGAGAGGAGCCTCCTTGGTCACAGCAGAGTCTGGGAGAGGAACCTCCTTGGTCACGGCAGAGTCTGGGAGAGGAGCCTCCTTGGTCACGGCAGAGTCTGGGAGAGGAGCCTCCTTGGTCACGGCAGAGTCTGGGAGAGGAGCCTCCTTGGTCACGGCAGAGTCTGGGAGAGGAGCCTCCTTGGTCACGGCAGAGTCTGGGAGAGGAGCCTCCTTGGTCACGGCAGAGTCTGGGAGAGGAGCCTCCTTGGTCACAGCAGAGTCTGGGAGAGGAGCCTCCTTGGTCACGGCAGAGTCTGAGAGGGGAGCCTCCTTGGTCACGGCAGAGTCTGGGAGAGGAGCCTCCTTGGTCACGGCAGAGTCTGGGAGGGGAGCCTCCTTGGTCACGGCAGAGTCTGGGAGAGGGGCCTCCTTGGGCACGGCAGAGTCTGGGAGAGGAGCCTCCTTGGTCACAGCAGAGTCTGGGAGAGGAGCCTCCTTGGTCACGGCAGAGTCTGGGAGAGGAGCCTCCTTGGTCACCGCAGAGTCTGGGAGAGGAGCCTCCTTGGTCACGGCAGAGTCTGGGAGGGGAGCCTCCTTGGTCACGGCAGAGTCTGGGGGAGGAGCCTCCTTGGCAACAGCAGAGTCTGTGGGAGGAGCCTCCTTGGTCACAGCAAAGTCTGGTCAGATGGGGTTGAAGTTCTGTGACCTCCAGGACCAGTGAGTTACTGGGCCACACAGACCTAAATCAGTGTTTCCCAATCTTGGTCCCGGTGACCCAAATGGGGCACGCTTGATTCAACTCATCAACTCATCTTCAGCAAACGTCCCATTTAAATATTGTTCATCTTTACCACTTCTCTTCTACCACCGTTTCAGATAGAAACGCCAGGTCCTCCTGAGTGGCGCAGCGGTCTAAGATCAAATCAAATGTATTTATAAAAAGTCCTTCTTACATCAGCTGATATCTCAAAGTGCTGGACAGAAACCCAGCCTAAAACCCCCAAACAGCAAGCAATGCAGGTGTAGAAGCACGGTGGCTAGGAAAAACTCTCTAGAAAGGCCAAAACCTAGGAAGAAACCTAGAGAGGAACCAGGCTATGAGGGGTGGCCAGTCCTCTTCTGGCTGTGCCTGCTGGAGATTATAACAGAACATGGCCAAGATGTTCAAATGTTCAAAAATGACCAGCAGGGTCAAATAATAATAATCAAAGTGGTTGTCGAGGCTGCAACAAGTCAGCACCTCAGGAGTAAATGTCAGTTGGCTTTTCATAGCCGATCATTGACCGTATCTCTACCGCTCCTGCTGTCTCTAGAGAGTTGAAAACAGCAGGTCTGGGACAGGTGGCACGTCCGGTGAACAGGTCAGGGTTCCATAGCCGCAGGCAGAACAGTTGAAACTGGAGCAGCAGCACGACCAGGTGGACTGGGGACAGCCAGGCCAGGTAATCATGAGGCATGGTCGTAGGAATTGCACTAGCAGACTTGTAGAGCATCGATACTGGTTGCTGAGACAAAGGGGGTCTCGTTTTGTGCAACTGGCTTAAGTTAAAGTTAAGGGAAAAAATGACTTAAGATATTTTATCCACTGAGTCACGGTGTACATGATAATCCACTTAGAGGAATGGGAAGATTCATTCCTACCTTAAGTCATTTCCTGTCGGTAACCCGGCAATCAAATGACCTAGTGTCCTCATGTATGGAGCGATTTCAGTGCCAACAGAAATTGTATTAGAATCAATATAATTTAGAAATTTGTGTTAGGATATTGAATTTAATGCACACATTCAGTACCACCACTGTCACTGGTAAATTATTATGGTCTGTCACTCGCAACTCTAAGTGGAATGCAGGATAGGGGGTAATGTTAGCTAGCTAGCTAGAATAGGTAAAAAATAAATAAAAAAAGCTATGTAATGTTAAAATACAATGTAATGGGATAACTAAAACTAAGATAAACTATAACACATTGAATTGATGTTTAATTTAATTTCATCAGAGCAACCAAAACGGCACAAAACAGGCTTCTTATGAAGCCAGCTAGCTAGCAACAGTTTACCCCAATACCATGGCAACAGTTTACCCCAATACCATGGCAACAGTTTACTCCAATACCATGGCAACAGTTTACCCCAATACCATGGCAACAGTTTACCCCAATACCATGGCAACAGTTTACTCCAATACCATGGCAACAGTTTACCCCAATACCATGGCAACAGTTTACCCCAATACCATGGCAACAGTTTACCCCAATACCATGGCAACAGTTTACTCCAATACCATGGCGCTGGTTACCACGGCGCTGGTTAACCAGATCCAGATGTTGAGATGTGTTAGCATGCGGCCACGGTTAACCCCCCACAGTCTCAAACCGTAACATGTGGACAGTTTGCTTGCAACCAGGCTGTGCCTCCTAGAGTTTGTTTAGCAGACCGACAGAAGCCAGACACTCCAACTCCAGCTTAAACATGGTTGGACATCCTCCAACATCTACATCATTTGATGTAAAGACCAATCAGCTTGAAAACTTGATGAAGCTTGTTATTAAATAATAGTCAGATTCATCTAACCAAGCCAATCCCATATGTATGTTAATTTGGCTGCTGATCCAGCCTCTCCAACTTTTTATTCTTCTACGCAACAGTTGTAGATGTAAAGGACACATTCTGGATCATAGGATTCATCTACAGCAGGCAGGTCAAGAAGGTGTAGTTCTGTCAGGGTCAGGTCAAGGACTGTCAGGGTCAGAGGCAGGTCAAGAAGGTGGAGGACTGTCAGGGTCAGAGGCAGGTCAAGAAGTTGGAGGTCTGTCAGGGTCAGAGGCAGGTCAAGGAGGTGGAGGTCTTTTTAATTTATTTTATTTTACCTTTATTTTACTAGGCAAGTCAGTTAAGAACAAATTCTTATTTTCATTGACGGCCTAAGAACAGTGGGTTAATTGCCTAGTTCAAGGGCAGAACGACAGATTTGTACCTTGTCAGCTCGGGGATTCGAACTTGCAACCTTTCGGTTACTAGTCCAACACTCTAACCACTAGGCTACCCTGCCGCCCCATATGTCAGGGGCAGAGGCAGGTCTAGAAGGTGGAGGTTTGTCAGGGTCAGAGGCAGGTCAAGGAGGTGGAGGTGGGTCAGGGTCAGAGGCAGGTCAAGGAGGTGGAGGTCTGTCAGGGGCAGGTCAAGAAGGTGGAGGTCTGTCAGGGCCAGAGGCAGGTCAAGGAGGTGGAGGTTTGTCAGGGTCAGAGGCAGGTCAAGGAGGTGGAGGTGGGTCAGGGTCAGAGGCAGGTCAAGGAGGTGGAGGTCTGTCTGGGTCAGAGGAAGGTCAAGAAGGTGGAGGTCTGTCAGGGTCAGAGGCAGGTCAAGGAGGTGGAGGTCTGTCTGGGTCAGAGGAAGGTCAAGAAGGTGGAGGTCTGTCAGGGTCAGAGGCAGGTCAAGGAGGTGGAGGTCTGTCAGGGTCAGAGGCAGGTCAAGGAGGTGGAGGTCTGTCAGGGTCAGGTCAAGGAGGTGGAGGTCTGTCAGGGTCAGTTCAAGAAGGTGGAGGTCTGTCAGGGTCAAGTCAAGGAGGTGGAGGTCTGTCAGGGTCAGAGGCAGGTCAAGGAGGTGGAGGTCTGTCAGGGTCAGAGGCAGGTCAAGGAGGTGGCGGTCTGTCAGGGCCAGAGGCAGGTCAAGGAGGTGGAGGTCTGTCAGGGGCAGAGGCAGGTCAAGGAGGTGGAGGTCTGTCAGGGGCAGAGGCAGGTCAAGGAGGTGGAGGTCTGTCAGGGGCAGGTCAAGAAGGTGGAGGTCTGTCAGGGCCAGAGGCAGGTCAAGGAGGTGGAGGTTTGTCAGGGTCAGAGGCAGGTCAACGAGGTGGAGGTCTGTCAGGGTCAGAGGCAGGTCAAGAAGGTGGAGGTCTGTCAGGGTCAGAGGCAGGTCAAGGAGGTGGAGGTGGGTCAGGGTCAGAGGCAGGTCAAGGAGGTGGAGGTCTGTCAGGGGCAGGTCAAGAAGGTGGAGGTCTGTCAGGGCCAGGGCAGGTCAAGAAGGTGGATGTTTGTCAGGGTCAGAGGCAGGTCAAGGAGGTGGAGGTGGGTCAGGGTCAGAGGCAGGTCAAGGAGGTGGAGGTCTGTCAGGGTCAGAGGCAGGTCAAGGAGGTGGAGGTCTGTCAGGGTCAGGTCAAGGAGGTGGAGGTCTGTCAGGGTCAGTTCAAGAAGGTGGAGGTCTGTCAGGGTCAAGGAGGTGGAGGTCTGTCAGGGTCAGAGGCAGGTCAAGGAGGTGGAGGTCTGTCAGGGGCAGAGGCAGGTCAAGGAGGTGGAGGTCTGTCAGGGTCAGGTCAAGAAGGTGGAGGTCTGTCAGGGTCAGAGGCAGGTCAAGGAGGTGGAGGTCTGTCAGGGTCAGAGGCAGGTCAACGAGGTGGAGGTCTGTCAGGGTCAGAGGCAGGTCAAGGAGGTGGAGGTCTGTCAGGGTCAGAGGCAGGTCAAGGAGGTGGAGGTCTGTCAGGGGCAGAGGCAGGTCAAGGAGGTGGAGGTCTATCAGGGTTAGGGGCAGGTCAAGGAGGTGGAGGTCCGTCAGGGGCACGTCAAGGAGGTGGAGGTCTGTCAGGGGCAGAGGCAGGTCAAGGAGGTGGAGGTCTGTCAGGGTCAGGGGCAGAGGCAGGTCAAGGAGGTGGAGGTCTGTCAGGGGTAGAGGCAGGTCAAGAAGGTGGAGGTCTGTCAGGGTCAGGGGCAGGTCAAGGAGGTGGAGGTCTGTCAGGGTCAGGGCACGTCAGGTGGAGGAGGTGGAGGTCTGTCAGGGTCAGAGGCAGGTCAAGGAGGTGGAGGTCCAGGGTCAGGGGCAGGTCAAGGGGGTGGAGGTCTGTCAGGGGCAGAGGCAGGTCAAGGAGGTGGAGGTCTGTCAGGGTCAGGGGCAGAGGCAGGTCAAGGAGGTGGAGGTATGCCAGGGCCAGAGGCAGGTCAAGGAGGTGGAGGTCTGTCAGGGTCAGTTCAAGAAGGTGGAGGTCTGTCAGGGTCAGGTCAAGGAGGTGGAGGTCTGTCAGGGTCAGTTCAAGAAGGTGGAGGTCTGTCAGGGTCAGGTCAAGGAGGTGGAGGTCTGTCAGGGGCAGAGGCAGGTCAAGGAGTTGGAGGTCTGTCAGGGGCAGAGGCAGGTCAAGGAGGTGGAGGTCTGTCAGGGTCAGGTCAAGAAGGTGGAGGTCTGTCAGGGTCAGAGGCAGGTCAAGGAGGTGGAGGTATGTCAGGGTCAGAGGCAGGTCAAGAAGGTGGAGGTCTGTCAGGGTCAGAGGCAGGTCAAGGAGGTGGAGGTCTGTCAGGGGCAGAGGCAGGTCAAGGAGTTGGAGGTCTGTCAGGGGCAGAGGCAGGTCAAGGAGGTGGAGGTCTGTCAGGGTCAGGTCAAGAAGGTGGAGGTCTGTCAGGGTCAGAGGCAGGTCAAGGAGGTGGAGGTATGTCAGGGTCAGAGGCAGGTCAAGAAGGTGGAGGTCTGTCAGGGTCAGAGGCAGGTCAAGGAGGTGGAGGTCTGTCAGGGGCAGAGGCAGGTCAAGGAGGTGGAGGTCTGTCAGGGTCAGGGGCAGGTCAAGGAGGTGGAGGTCCGTCAGGGGCACGTCAAGGAGGTGGAGGTCTGTCAGGGGCAGTTCAAGAAGGTGGAGGTCTGTCAGGGTCAGGTCAAGGAGGTGGAGGTCTGTCAGGGTCAGTTCAAGAAGGTGGAGGTCTGTCAGGGTCAGGTCAAGGAGGTGGAGGTCTGTCAGGGGCAGAGGCAGGTCAAGGAGTTGGAGGTCTGTCAGGGGCAGAGGCAGGTCAAGGAGGTGGAGGTCTGTCAGGGTCAGGTCAAGAAGGTGGAGGTCTGTCAGGGTCAGAGGCAGGTCAAGGAGGTGGAGGTATGTCAGGGTCAGAGGCAGGTCAAGAAGGTGGAGGTCTGTCAGGGTCAGAGGCAGGTCAAGGAGGTGGAGGTCTGTCAGGGGCAGAGGCAGGTCAAGGAGGTGGAGGTCTGTCAGGGTCAGGGGCAGGTCAAGGAGGTGGAGGTCCGTCAGGGGCACGTCAAGGAGGTGGAGGTCTGTCAGGGGCAGAGGCAGGTCAAGGAGGTGGAGGTCTGTCAGGGTCAGGGGCAGAGGCAGGTCAAGGAGGTGGAGGTCTGTCAGGGGCAGAGGCAGGTCAAGAAGGTGGAGGTCTGTCAGGGTCAGGGGCAGGTCAAGGAGGTGGAGGTCTGTCAGGGGCACGTCAAGGAGGTGGAGGTCTGTCAGGGTCAGAGGCAGGTCAAGGAGGTGGAGGTATGTCAGGGTCAGAGGCAGGTCAAGGAGGTGGAGGTCTGTCAGGGGCACGTCAAGGAGGTGGAGGTCTGTCAGGGGCAGAGGCAGGTCAAGGAGGTGGAGGTATGTCAGGGTTAGAGGCAGGTCAAGAATGTGGAGGTCTGTCAGGGTCAGAGGCAGGTCAAGGAGGTGGAGGTCTGTCAGGGGCAGAGGCAGGTCAAGGAGGTGTCAAGGAGGTGGAGGTCCGTCAGGG
The DNA here is from genome assembly GCF_034236695.1 of Oncorhynchus nerka. Taxonomy (NCBI): domain Eukaryota; kingdom Metazoa; phylum Chordata; class Actinopteri; order Salmoniformes; family Salmonidae; genus Oncorhynchus; species Oncorhynchus nerka. Next base: position 89,979,585 of record NC_088407.1, read on the forward strand.
GCACGTCAAGGAGGTGGAGGTCTGTCAGGGGCAGAGGCAGGTCAAGGAGGTGGAGGTCTGTCAGGGTCAGGGGCAGAGGCAGGTCAAGGAGGTGGAGGTCTGTCAGGGGCAGAGGCAGGTCAAGAAGGTGGAGGTCTGTCAGGGTCAGGGGCAGGTCAAGGATGTGGAGGTCTGTCAGGGGCACGTCAAGGAGGTGGAGGTCTGTCAGGGTCAGAGGCAGGTCAAGGAGGTGGAGGTCCGTCAGGGGCACGTCAAGGAGGTGGAGGTCTGTCAGGGGCAGAGGCAGGTCAAGGAGGTGGAGGTCTGTCAGGGTCAGGGGCAGAGGCAGGTCAAGGAGGTGGAGGTCTGTCAGGGGCAGGTCAAGAAGGTGGAGGTCTGTCAGGGGCAGGTCAAGAAGATGGAGGTCTGTCAGGGTCATAGGCAGGTCAAGGAGGTGGAGGTCTGTCAGGGTCAGTTCAAGAAGATGGAGGTCTGTCAGGGTCAGGTCAAGGAGGTGGAGGTCTGTCAGGGTCAGAGGCAGGTCAAGGAGGTGGAGGTCTGTCAGGGGCAGAGGCAGGTCAAGGAGGTGGAGGTCTGTCAGGGTCAGGGGCAGAGGCAGGTCTAGAAGGTGGAGGTCTGTCAGGGGCAGGTCAAGAAGGTGGAGGTCTGTTAGGGCCAGAGGCAGGTCAAGGAGGTGGAGGTTTGTCAGGGTCAGAGGCAGGTCAAGGAGGTGGAGGTCTGTCAGGGTCAGTTCAAGAAGGTGGAGGTCTGTCAGGGTCAGGTCAAGGAGGTGGAGGTCTGTCAGGGTCAGAGGCAGGTCAAGGAGGTGGAGGTCTGTCAGGGTCAGGGGCAGAGGCAGGTCAAGGAGGTGGAGGTCTGTCAGGGGCAGGTCAAGGAGGTGGAGGTCTGTCAGGGTCAGAGGCAGGTCAAGGAGGTGGAGGTCTGTCAGAGGCAGGTCAAGGAGGTGGAGGTCTGTCAGGGTCAGGGGCAGAGGCAGGTCTAGAAGGTGGAGGTCTGTCAGGGGCAGGTCAAGAAGGTGGAGGTCTGTCAGGGGCAGGTCAAGAAGATGGAGGTCTGTCAGGGTCATAGGCAGGTCAAGGAGGTGGAGGTCTGTCAGGGTCAGTTCAAGAAGATGGAGGTCTGTCAGGGTCAGGTCAAGGAGGTGGAGGTCTGTCAGGGTCAGAGGCAGGTCAAGGAGGTGGAGGTCTGTCAGGGTCAGAGGCAGGTCAAGGAGGTGTAGGTCTGTCAGGGCCAGAGGCAGGTCAAGGAGGTGGAGGTCTCCCAGCGGTCAGGGGCAGAGGCTGATGTAGTTTACACCCTGGATGGGTAGTCAACAAATAATCAAAGAGCTGAACAGTCAGTCATTCCTTATCCTCTGCTACCACCTTGTGGCTCTTTCATGTATTTAATGTTGCTTAACAATCAGATTGACAAGCTAAAATGGAGGCTTTGATTTATGTTCATTTAAAGCTAGGATCTGGGATAGGTGAAACTGCATCACTGTTCACCACAGGCGCATTTGTTATTGTTTTGTTAATGTTGTGTTATTGTTTTGCTAATGTTGTGTTATTGTTTTGTTAATGTTGTGTTATTGTTTTGTTAATGTTGTGTTATTGTTTTGTTAATGTTGTGTTATTGTTTTGTTAATGTTGTGTTATTGTTTTGTTAATGTTGTGTTATTGTCTTGTTAATGTTGTTATTGTTTTGTTAATGTTGTGTTATTGTTTTGTTAATGTTGTGTTATTGTTTTGTTAATGTTGTGTTATTGTTTTGTTAATGTTGTGTTATTGTCTTGTTAATGTTGTGTTATTGTTTTGTTAATGTTGTGTTATTGTTTTGTTAATCAAACAGAGCATCCAGCATTGTTGTAATCATTTTTTTTATTTTTTATTTATTTAACCTTTATTTAACTTGACAAGTCTGTTTAAAAACAAGTGAAGTCACTAAGTGAAGTGAAAACAGAAAGGCCCAGAGTCGTGTTTCTTAATCCTGGTACTGGGGACACCAACAGAAAGGCCCAGAGCAGTGTTTCTTAATCCTGGTACTGGGGACACCAACAGAAAGGCCCAGAGCAGTGTTTCTTAATCCTGGTCCTGGGGACACCAACAGAAAGGCCCAGAGCAGTGTTTCTTTGCCTTATCACTGGGGACACTCCTGAAGGCCACTAATCAGCTCCTTAATCCTGGTACTGGGGCCATCCCCAGGACCAGAAGGGTTAATCCTGGTCCTGGGGACACCAACAGAAAGGCCCAGAGATTTAAACTCAAATCTGGGGACACCAACAGAAAGGCCCAGTTCCAGTGTTTCTTTTTTCTCCGGACACTCTAATCAGGGCCTGATTTAATCCTGGTACTGGGGACACCAGGGCCCAGAGGTGATGTTAATGGTCAGGGTACATTGATTTAGACCTGGGACACCAATGGGCTCCTCATGCCATCCCCATGGTCAGGGCCTGATTTAGACCTGGGACACCAGGTGGGGTGATGTTAAGGATCAGGGCCTGATTTAGACCTAGGACACCAGGTGGGGTGATGTTAATGGTCAGGGCCTGATTTAGACCTAGGACAGCAGGTGGGGTGATATAAATGATCAGGGCCTGATTTAGACCTGGGACATCAGGTGGGGTGATGTTAAGGATCAGGGCCTGATTTAGACCTAGGACACCAGGTGGGGTGATGTTAATGGTCAGGGCCTGATTTAGACCTAGGACACCAGGTGGGGTGATATAAATGATCAGGGCCTGATTTAGACCTGGGACACCAGGTGGGGTGATATTAATGACCCGGGCCTGATTTAGACCTGGGACACCAGGTGGATGATGTTAATGTTCAGGGCCTGATTTAGACCTAGGACACCAGGTGGGGGGATATTAATGATCAGGGCCTGATTTAGACCTGGGACACCAGGTGGGGTGATATTAAGGATCGGGGCCTGATTTAGACCTAGGACACCAGGTGGGGTGATATAAATGATCAGGGCCTGATTTAGGCCTGGGACACCAGGTGGGGTGATGTTAAGGATCAGGGTCTGATTTAGACATGGGACACCAGGTGGGGTGATGTTAATGGTCAGGGCCTGATTTAGGACCTGGGACACCAGGTGGGGTGATGTTAAGGATCAGGGTCTGATTTAGACATGGGACACCAGGTGGGGTGATGTTAATGGTCAGGGTCTGATTTAGACCTGGGACACCAGGTGGGGGGATATTAATGATCAGGGCCTGATTTAGACCTGGGACACCAGGTGGGGTGATATTAAGGATCGGGGCCTGATTTAGACCTAGGACACCAGGTGGGGTGATATAAATGATCAGGGCCTGATTTAGGCCTGGGACACCAGGTGGGGTGATGTTAATGGTCAGGGCCTGATTTAGACCTGGGACACCAGGTGGGGTGATGTTAATGGTCAGGGCCTGATTTAGACCTGGGACACCAGGTGGGGGGATATAAATGATCAGGGCCTGATTTAGATCTGGGACACCAGGTGGGGTGATATTAAGGATCAGGGGCTGATTTAGACCAGGTGGGGGGATATTAATGATCAGGGCCTGATTTAAACCTGGGACACCAGGTGGGGTTGATATTAAGGATCAGGTAGAACAGAATCAGCAGTAGTCCGAACCTCGTAGAGTAAGAGCTGAATACCCCCTGCTCTATCCTGTTCCCCTCTGAGTGGTGATCAGACAGGTTCATAGCGTGGATTACAATTACTTTACAATTAGATCAATATATTTAAAAAAAAATCTAAAAGTTGTCTTGGCTGTGACCAGGTTCGTGTTGAGGTCTGTGCTCTTCAGAACGTTGGAGTAACAGTAGTTCTGGTCAGAAAGGTTGACCAGGGTGGAGAACCTAGAGCTGTCCTTCTCACTGCGTGTCCTGCAGGGCGGTGCTGTCCGTCGGGAACTTGACCACGGAGCGACATTTGGAAAGGTACTCAGCAGTAGGTGGAGCAGAGACCAGGCAGGTGTCTAACTGTGGTGTATGGGTCCACTGCATTAAACAGATGGGCTGAGTACTTCTATAATGACACACAGAACTGAGAAGAGTACTTCTATAATGACACACAGAACTAAGGAGAGCCCTTCTACATGAGACACAGGACTGAGAAGAGTACTTCTATAATGACACACAGAACTGAGAAGAGCCCTTCTACATGAGACACAGGACTGAGAAGAGTACTTCTATAATGACACACAGAACTGAGAAGAGCCCTTCTACATGAGACACAGGACTAAGGAGAGCCCTTCTACATGAGACACAGAACTAAGGAGAGCCCTTCTACATGAGACACACAGGACTAAGGAGAGCCCTTCTACATGAGACACAGGACTAAGGAGAGCCCTTCTACATGAGACACACAGGACTAAGGAGAGCCCTTCTACATGAGACACAGAACTGAGGAGAGCCCTTCTACATGAGACACAGGACTGAGAAGAGTACTTCTATAATGACACACAGAACTGAGAAGAGCCCTTCTACATGAGACACAGGACTAAGGAGAGCCCTTCTACATGAGACACAGAACTAAGGAGAGCCCTTCTACATGAGACACACAGGACTAAGGAGAGCCCTTCTACATGAGACACACAGGACTAAGGAGAGCCCTTCTACATGAGACACAGAACTGAGGAGAGCCCTTTTACATGAGACACAGGACTGAGGAGAGCCCTTCTACATGAGACACAGGACTGAGGAGAGCCCTTCTACATGAGACACAGGACTAAGGAGAGCACTTCTACATGACACACAGGACTAAGGAGAGCCCTTCTACATGACACACAGGACTAAGGAGAGCCCTTCTACATGACACACAGGACTAAGGAGAGCCCTTCTACATGACACACAGGACTAAGGAGAGCCCTTCTACATGAGACACAGAACTAAGGAGAGCCCTTCTACATGAGACACAGAACTGAGAAGAGCCCTTCTACATGAGACACAGAACTGAGAAGAGCCCTTCTACATGAGACACAGAACTGAGAAGAGCACTTCTACATGAGACACAGGACTAAGGAGAGCCCTTCAACATGAGACACAGAACTAAGGAGAGCCCTTCTACATGAGACACAGGACTAAGGAGAGCCCTTCTACATGAGACACAGAACTAAGGAGAGCCCTTCTACATGAGACACAGAACTGAGAAGAGCCCTTCTACATGAGACACAGAACTGAGAAGAGCCCTTCTACATGAGACACAGGACTAAGGAGAGCCCTTCTACATGAGACACAGGACTAAGGAGAGCCCTTCTACATCAGACACAGAACTAAGGAGAGCCCTTCTACATGAGACACAGAACTGAGAAGAGCCCTTCTACATGAGACACAGAACTGAGAAGAGCCCTTCTACATGAGACACAGAACTGAGAAGAGCACTTCTACATGAGACACAGGACTAAGGAGAGCCCTTCAACATGAGACACAGAACTAAGGAGAGCCCTTCTACATGAGACACGGGACTAAGAAGAGCCCTTCTACATGACACACAGGAGTAAGGAGAGCCCTTCTACATGAGACACAGAACTAAGGAGAGCCCTTCTACATGAGACACAGAACTAAGGAGAGCCCTTCTACATGAGACACAGGACTAAGGAGAGCCCTTCTACATGAGACACAGAACTAAGGAGAGCCCTTCTACATGAGACACAGAACTAAGGAGAGCCCTTCTACATGAGACACAGAACTAAGAAGAGCCCTTCTACATGAGACACAGGACTAAGGAGAGCCCTTCTACATGAGACACAGAACTAAGGAGAGCCCTTTTACATGAGACACACAGGTAGGGTTGCAAAATTCTGGTAATTTCCCCAAGAAGGTTTTTCCAAAATCCTGGTTCGAGGATTCCGGATTACCATTTTTCCCCCCTCTTGATTCCGGGAACCTTCCTACCAGGATTTTGTGAAAACCTGGGCGTTTTGTTAAAGTTACTGTAATTTTGCAACCCTACTGACACAGCACATGGAACTGTTGGGTGAATACGGTGGAGGCTGCTGAGGGGAGGACGGCTCATAATAATGTCTGGACCGGAGCAAATGGAATGGAATCAAACGCATGGAAACCACGGAAACCATGTGTTTGTTGTATTTGATATCATTCCGCTCCAGTTATTACCTCGAGCCCGTTCCTCCCAATTAAGGACCCACCAACCTCCTGTGACTGAATAAGATAAATATTGTGTTAATTTTACTGTTGTAAAATACATAGTTTAAAATGTATGAGGCCATTTTTTAATTACAGTAATACATCATGTGATCTACTGATAAATATACCCATTCCCCTTTTGGCCAATGAGTCGACAGTCAATTACACTGAGTATCCCCAACAATACGAAACACCTGCTCTTTCCATGACGTACCGTGTAGAGTCTACACCGTGTAGAGTCTACACCAGGTGAATCCAGGTTATAATCCCTTATTGATGTCACCTGTTACATTTACATTTACATTTAGGTCATTTAGCAGACGCTCTTATCCAGAGCGACTTACAAATTGGTGCATTCACCTTATGACATCCAGTGGAGTTAAATCCACTTCAATCAGTGTAGATGATAGGGGAGGAGACATGTAGATGAAGGGGAGGAGACATGTAGATGAAGGGGAGGAGACATGTAGATGAAGGGGAGGAGACAGGTGGTTTTAAAGAAGGATTTCTAAGCCTTGAGATAATTGAGACATGAATTGTGTTCGTGTGCCATTCAGAGGGTAAATGGACAAGATAAAATATTTAAGTGCCTTTGAACAGGGTACGGTGGTAGGTGCCTTTTGAACAGGGTACGGAGGTAGGTGCCTTTTGAACAGGGTACGGAGGTAGGTGCCTTTTGAACAGGGTACGGTGGTAGGTGCCTTTGAACAGGGTACGGAGGTAGGTGCCTTTTGAACAGGGTACGGTGGTAGGTGCCTTTGAACAGGGTACGGTGGTAGGTGCTTTTGAACAGGGTACGGTGGTAAGTGCTTTTGAACAGGGTACGGTGGTAGGTGCTTTTGAACACGGTACGGTGGTAGGTGCTTTTGAACAGGGTACGGTGGTAGGTGCTTTTACGGTGGTAGGTGCTTTTGAACAGGGTACGGTGGTAAGTGCTTTTGAACAGGGTACGGTGGTAGGTGCTTTGAACACTTTGAACACGGTACGGTGGTAGGTGCTTTTGAACAGGGTACGGTGGTAGGTGCTTTTGAACAGGGTACGGTGAACAGGGTACAGTGGTAGGTGCCTTTAAGTGCGGTGGTAGGTGCTTTGAACAGGGTACGGTGGTAGGTGCTTTTGAACAGGGTACGGTGGTAGGTGCCTTTGAACAGGGTACAGTGGGTGCCGGTGGTAGGTGCTTTTGAACAGGGTACGGTGGTAGGTGCCTTTGAACAGGGTACGGTGGTAGGTGCCTTTGAACAGGGTACAGTGGTGGCTTTAGGTGCCTTTGAACAGTGGGTGAACAGGTGGTAGGTGCCTTTTGACACGGTGGTAGGTGCTTTTGAACAGAGTACGGTGGTAGGTGCTTTTGAACAGGGTACGGTGGTAGGTGCTTTTGAACAGGGTACGGTGGTAGGTGCTTTTGAACAGGGTACGGTGGTAGGTGCTTTTGAACAGGGTACGGTGGTAGGTGCTTTTGAACGGTGGTAGGTGCCTTTTGAACGGTGGGAGGTGCTTTTGAACAGGGTACGGTGGTAGGTGCCTTTGAACAGGGTACGGTGGTAGGTGCCTTTGAACAGGGTACGGTGGTAGGTGCCTTTGAACAGGGTACGGTGGTAGGTGCCTTTTGAACAGGGTACGGTGGTAGGTGCCTTTGAACAGGGTACGGTGGTAGGTGCCTTTTGAACAGGTGCCTTTGAACAGGGACGGTGGTAGGTGCTTTGAACAGGGTACGGTGGTAGGTGCCTTTGAACAGGGTACGGTGGTAGGTGCCTTTGAACAGGGTACGGTGGTAGGTGCCTTTTGAACAGGGTACGGTGGTAGGTGCCTTTGAACAGGGTACGGTGGTAGGTGCCTTTGAACAGGGTACGGTGGTAGGTGCCTTTGAACAGGGTACGGTGGTAGGTGCCTTTGAACAGGGTACGGTGGTAGGTGCCTTTTGAACAGGGTACGGTGGTAGGTGCCTTTTGAACAGGGTACGGTGGTAGGTGCCTTTGAACAGGGTATGGTGGTAGGTGCTTTTGAACAGGGTACAGTGGTAGGTGCTTTTGAACACGGTGGTAGGTGCTTTTGAACGGTGGTAGGTGCCTTTGAACAGGGTACGGTGGTAGGTGCTTTGAACAGGGTACGGTGGTAAGGCCTTTGCCGGTGGTAGGTGAACAGGGTACAGTGGTAGGTGCCTTTGAACAGGGTACGGTGGTAGGTGCCTTTTGAACAGAACGGTGGTAGGTGCCTTTGAACACGGTACGGTGGTAGGTGCCTTTGAACACGGTGGTAGGTGCTTTTACGGTGGTAGGTGCCTTTGAACAGGGTACGGTGGTAGGTGCCTTTTGAACAGGGTACGGTGGTAGGTGCCTTTTGAACAGGGTACGGTGGTAGGTGCCAGGCGCACCGGTTTGAGCTGATAATGCTGCTGCGTTTTTTTAAACGCTCAACTCAATATTATGAGGGGGGGGGGGGTTCTCTGCTAAAAATAAAGGTGGAAAGGAATGTGAGTCTTATTTAGTACATTTAGTTATTGCCAGCAGGGGAGGCAACTAAGATAGTTAGACAAGCTAGCTACTCTAACTTGACTCTAGCCTGAAATGGCTTCTGGGTAGCTAGTTATGAGGATGGGAGGTAGGGAACCTATCTGGGCTAGCTACTCTAACTTGACTCTAGCCTGAAATGGCTTCTGGGTAGCTAGTTATGAGGATGGGAGGTAGGGAACCTATCTGGGCTAGCTACTCTAACTTGACTCTAGCCTGAAATGGCTTCTGGGTAGCTAGTTATGAGGATGGGAGGTTGGGAACCTATCTGGGTTAGCTACTCTAACTTGACTCTAGCCTGAAATGGCTTCTGGGTAGCTAGTTATGAGGATGGAAGGTAGGGAACCTATCTGGGCTAGCTACTCTAACTGGACTTTAGCCTGAAATGGCTTCTGGGTAGCTAGTTATGAGGATGGGAGGTTGGGAACCTATCTACTCTAACTGGACTCTAGCCTGAAATGGCTTCTGGGTAGCTAGTTATGAGGATGGGAGGTTGGGAACCTATCTGGGCTAGCTACTCTAACTTGACTCGAGCCTGAAAGGGCTTCTGGGTAGCTAGTTATGAGGATGGGAGGTAGGGAACCTATCTGGGCTAGCTACTCTAACTTGACTCTAGCCTGAAATGGCTTCTGGGTAGCTAGTTATGAGGATGGGAGGTTGGGAACCTATCTGGGCTAGCTACTCTAACTGGACTCTAGCCTGAAATGGCTTCTGGGTAGCTAGTTATGAGGAGGGGAGGTTCGGACCCTATCTGGGCTAGCTAAAGACTTCTTCATCAAAGTGCTGGGTAGCTAATAGTATGACAGAGAAACAACAACAACATATTATTCATTTTTTGAACAGGACAAATCTGAGGGGGCATGACGCCTCGTGTGTTTGTGTGTCAGGACGGAACGGGCCCCAAACGGAGTAAATTGAGTGCACCTCTTTTGGTACCGTAACACACAGGGCACGCCAATTACCAAACCAACCACAACATACAGTGAATTCGGAAAGTATTCAGACCCCTTGACTTTTCCACACATTTCGTTATGTTACAGCCTTATTGTAAAATGGATTAAATAAAAAAATGTCCTCATCAATCTACACACAATATCCCATCATGACATCACAATATCCCATAATGACATCACAATACCCCATAATGACATCACAATACCCCATCATGACATCACAATATCACATAATGACATCACAATATCCCATAATGTCATCACAATACCCCATAATGACATCACAATATCACATAATGACATCACAATATCCCATAATGACATCACAATATCCCACAATGACAAAGCGAAAACAGGTTTTTAGATCTTTTTGCAAAAAAGAAAGAAAAAAATTAATTCCTTATTTACATAAGTATTTAGACCCTTTGCTGTGAGACATGAAATTGAGCTCAGGTGCATCCTGTTTCCATTGATCATCCTTGAGATGTTTCTACAACTTGATTGGAGTCCCCCTGTGGTAAATTCAATTGATGGGAGAATGATTTGGAAAGGCGCACACCTGTCTATATAAGGTCCCACAAGTTGACAGTGGATTTTCATGAGGTCGAAGGTAATGTCGTAGAGGTCTGAGACCGGATTGTGTCGAGGCACAGATCTGGGGAAGGATACCAAAACATTTCTGCAGCATTGAAGGTCCCCAAAAACAAAGTGGCCTCCATCATTCTTAAATGGAAGATATTTAGAACCACCAAAACTCTTCCTAGAACTGACCAATCGGGGAAGAAGGGTCTTGGTCAGGGAGGTGACCAAGAACCCGATGGTCACTCTGACAGAGCTCCAGAGTTCCTCTGTGGAGATGAGAATCTTCCAGAAGGACAACCATCTCTGCAGCACTCCACCAATCAGGCCTTTATGGTAGAGTGGCCAGACGGAAGCCACTTCTCAGTAAAAGGCACATGACAGCCTGCTTGGAGTTTGCCAAAAAGCACCTAAAGGACTCTCAGACCATGAGAAACAAGATCCTCTGGTATGAGGAAACCAAGATTTAACTCTTTGGCCTGCATGTCAAGCGTCACGTCTGGAGGAAACCTGGCACCATCCCTACTGTGAAGCATGGTGGTGGCAGCATCATGGCAGCATTTGTAAGCATTTTACTGTAAGATCTACCTACACCCTTTGTATTCGGCTCACCTGACAAATAAACTTTGACTTGATAAACTTTGATTTGATCATGATGTGTGGATGTTTTTCAGCGGCAGGGACTGGGAGACTAGTCAGGATGAGGGAAAGACGGATGAAGCAAAGTACAGAGATCCTTGATGAAAACCTGCTCCAGAGTGCAGTTACTGGAGAGCTACACTCCTGTAGGTTTGAACTCCAACCCTGTCCCTGGAGAGAGATACCCTCCTGTAGGTTTGAACTCCAACCCTGTCCCTGGAGAGAGATACCCTCCTGTAGGTTTGAACTCCAACCCTGTCCCTGGAGAGAGATACCCTCCTGTAGGTTTGAATTCCAACCCTGTCCCTGGAGAGAGATACCCTCCTCTAGGTTTGAACTTCAACCCTGTTCCTGGAGAAATACCCTCCTGTAGGTTTTATCTCCAACCCTGTTCCTGGAGAGATACCGTCCTGTCTAGGTGGTGCTGGTACATGATGTAATACCCAGAGGGTGTCTAGGTGGTGCTGGTACAGGATGTAATACCCAGAGGGTGTCTCTAGGTGGTGCTGGTACAAGATGTAATACCCAGAGGGTGTCTAGGTGTCTAGGTGGTGTTGGTACAAGATGTAATACCCAGAGGGTGTCTAGGTGGTGCTGGTACAAGATGTAATACCCAGAGGGTGTCTAGGTGGTGCTTGTACAAGATGTAATACCCAGAGGGTGTCTCTAGGTGGTGCTGGTACAAGATGTAATACCCAGAGGGTGTCTCTAGGTGGTGCTGGATACAAGATGCTGGTAGGTGGTGTTGGTAAGATGTAATACCCAGAGGGTGTCTCTAGGTGGTGCTGGTACAAGATGTAATACCCAGAGGGTGTCTAGGTGTCTAGGTGGTGTTGGTACAAGATGTAATACCCAGAGGGTGTCTAGGTGGTGCTGGTACAAGATGTAATACCCAGAGGGTGTCTCTAGGTGGTGCTGGTACAAAATGTAATACCCAGAGGGTGTCTCTAGGTGGTGCTGGTACAAGATGTAATACCCAGAGGGTGTCTAGGTGTTGTTGGTACAAGATGTAATACCCAGAGGGTGTCTAGGTGGTGCTGGTACAAGATGTAATACCCAGAGGGTGTCTAGGTGGTGCTGGTACAGGATGTAATACCCAGAGGGTGTCTCTAGGTGGTGCTGGTACAATATGTAATACCCAGAGGGTGTCTAGGTGTCTAGGTGGTGTTGGTACAAGATGTAATACCCAGAGGGTGTCTAGGTGGTGCTGGTACAAGATGTAATACCCAGAGGGTGTCTAGGTGGTGCTTGTACAAGATGTAATACCCAGAGGGTGTCTCTAGGTGGTGCTGGTAATACCCAGAAGATGTACAAGATGCAACCCAGAGGGTGTCTCTAGGTGGTGCTGGTACAAGATGTAATACCCAGAGGGTGTCTCTAGGTGGTGCTGGTACAAGATGTAATACCCAGAGGGTGTCTAGGTGTCTAGGTGGTGTTGGTACAAGATGTAATACCCAGAGGGTGTCTAGGTGGTGCTGGTACAAGATGTAATACCCAGAGGGTGTCTCTAGGTGGTGCTGGTACAAAATGTAATACCCAGAGGGTGTCTCTAGGTGGTGCTGGTACAAGATGTAATACCCAGAGGGTGTCTAGGTGTCTAGGTGGTGTTGGTACAAGATGTAATACCCAGAGGGTGTCTAGGTGGTGCTGGTACAAGATGTAATACCCAGAGGGTGTCTAGGTGGTGCTTGTACAAGATGTAATACCCAGAGGGTGTCTAGGTGGTGCTGGTACAGGATGTAATACCCAGAGTGTGTCTCTAGGTGGTGCTGGTACAGGATGTAATACCCACAGGGTGTCTCTAGGTGGTGCTGGTACAGGATGTAATACCTAGAGGGTGTCTCTAGGTGGTGCTGGTACAGGATGTAATACCCAGAGGGTGTCTAGGTGGTGCTGGTACAAGATGTAATACCCAGAGGGTGTCTAGGTGGTGCTGGTACAGGATGTAATACCCAGAGGGTGTCTCTAGGTGGTGCTGGTACAAGATGTAATACCCAGAGGGTGTCTAGGTGTCTAGGTGGTGTTGGTACAAGATGTAATACCCAGAGGGTGTCTAGGTGGTGCTGGTACAAGATGTAATACCCAGAGGGTGTCTAGGTGGTGCTTGTACAAGATGTAATACCCAGAGGGTGTCTCTAGGTGGTGCTGGTACAAGATGTAATACCCAGAGGGTGTCTCTAGGTGGTGCTGGTACAAGATGTAATACCCAGAGGGTGTCTCTAGGTGGTGCTGGTACAAGATGTAATACCCAGAGGGTGTCTAGGTGTCTAGGTGGTGTTGGTACAAGATGTAATACCCAGAGGGTGTCTAGGTGGTGCTGGTACAAGATGTAATACCCAGAGGGTGTCTCTAGGTGGTGCTGGTACAAAATGTAATACCCAGAGGGTGTCTCTAGGTGGTGCTGGTACAAGATGTAATACCCAGAGGGTGTCTAGGTGTCTAGGTGGTGTTGGTACAAGATGTAATACCCAGAGGGTGTCTAGGTGGTGCTGGTACAAGATGTAATACCCAGAGGGTGTCTAGGTGGTGCTTGTACAAGATGTAATACCCAGAGGGTGTCTAGGTGGTGCTGGTACAGGATGTAATACCCAGAGTGTGTCTCTAGGTGGTGCTGGTACAGGATGTAATACCCACAGGGTGTCTCTAGGTGGTGCTGGTACAGGATGTAATACCTAGAGGGTGTCTCTAGGTGGTGCTGGTACAGGATGTAATACCCAGAGGGAGTCTCTAGGTGGTGCTGGTACAGGATGTAATACCCACAGGGTGTCTAGGTGGTGCTGGTACAATATGTAATACCCAGAGGGTGTCTCTAGGTGGTGCTGGTACAATATGTAATACCCACAGGGTGTCTAGGTGGTGCTGGTACAAGATGTAATACCCACAGGGTGTCTAGGTGGTGCTGGTACAAGATGTAATACCCAGAGGGTGTCTCTAGGTGGTGCTGGTACAATATGTAATACCCAGAGGGTGTCTCTAGGTGGTGCTGGTACAAGATGTAATACCCAGAGGGTGTCTCTAGGTGGTGCTGGTACAAGATGTAATACCCAGAGGGTGTCTCTAGGTGGTGCTGGTACAGGATTAAATACCCACAGGTTGTCTCTAGGTGGTGCTGGTACAGGATGTAATACCCAGAGGGTGTCTCTAGGTGGTGCTGGTACAGGATGTAATACCCAGAGGGTGTCTTTAGGTGGTGCTGGTACAGGATGTAATACCCAGAGGGTGTCTAGGTGGTGCTGGTACAGGATGTAATACCCAGAGGGTGTCTCTAGGTGGTGCTGGTACAAGATGTAATACCCACAGGGTGTCTCTAGGTGGTGCTGGTACAGGATATAATACCCAGAGGGTGTCTAGGTGGTGCTGGTACAAGATGTAATACCCAGAGGGTGTCTCTAGGTGGTGCTGGTACAAGATGTAATACCCAGAGGGTGTCTCTAGGTGGTGCTGGTACAAGATGTAATACCCAGAGGGTGTCTCTAGGTGGTGCTGGTACAAGATGTAATACCCAGAGGGTGTCTCTAGGTGGTGCTGGTACAAGATGTAATACCCAGAGGGTGTCTCTAGGTGGTGCTGGTACAAGATGTAATACCCAGAGGGTGTCTCTAGGTGGTGCTGGTACAAGATGTAATACCCAGAGGGTGTCTCTAGGTGGTGCTGGTACAGGATGTAATACCTAGAGGGTGTCTCTAGGTGGTGCTGGTACAAGATGTAATACCCACAGGGTGTCTCTAGGTGGTGCTGGTACAGGATGTAATACCCAGAGGGAGTCTCTAGGTGGTGCTGGTACAGGATGTAATACCCACAGGGTGTCTCTAGGTGGTGCTGGTACAATATGTAATACCCACAGGGTGTCTAGGTGGTGCTGGTACAAGATGTAATACCCACAGGGTGTCTAAGTGGTGCTGGTACAAGATGTAATACCCAGAGGGTGTCTCTAGGTGGTGCTGGTACAAGATGTAATACCCAGAGGGTGTCTCTAGGTGGTGCTGGTACAAGATGTAATACCCAGAGGGTGTCTCTAGGTGGTGCTGGTACAGGATGTAATACCTAGAGGGTGTCTCTAGGTGGTGCTGGTACAAGATGTAATACCCACAGGGTGTCTCTAGGTGGTGCTGGTACAGGATGTAATACCCAGAGGGAGTCTCTAGGTGGTGCTGGTACAGGATGTAATACCCACAGGGTGTCTCTAGGTGGTGCTGGTACAATATGTAATACCCACAGGGTGTCTAGGTGGTGCTGGTACAAGATGTAATACCCACAGGGTGTCTAAGTGGTGCTGGTACAAGATGTAATACCCAGAGGGTGTCTCTAGGTGGTGCTGGTACAAGATGTAATACCCAGAGGGTGTCTCTAGGTGGTGCTGGTACAAGATGTAATACCCAGAGGGTGTCTCTAGGTGGTGCTGGTACAGGATGTAATACCCAGAGGGTGTCTTTAGGTGGTGCTGGTACAGGATGTAATACCCAGAGGGTCTCTAGGTGGTGCTGGTACAGGATGTAATACACAGAGGGTGTCTCTAGGTGGTGCTGGTACAAGATGTAATACCCACAGGGTGTCTCTAGGTGGTGCTGGTACAAGATGTAATACCCACAGGGTGTCTCTAGGTGGTGCTGGTACAAGATGTAATACCCAGAGGGTGTCTCTAGGTGGTGCTGGTACAGGATGTAATACCCACAGGGTGTCTCTAGGTGGTGCTGGTACAAGATGTAATACCCAGAGGGTGTCTCTAGGTGGTGCTGGTACAAGATGTAATACCCAGAGGGTGTCTCTAGGTGGTGCTGGTACAGGATGTAATACCCAGAGGGTGTCTCTAGGTGGTGCTGGTACAAGATGTAATACCCAGAGGGTGTCTCTAGGTGGTGCTGGTACAGGATGTAATACCCACAGGGTGTCTAGGTGGTGCTTGTACAAGATGTAATACCCACAGGGTGGCTAGGTGGTGCTGGTACAAGATGTAATACCCACAGGGTGTCTAGGTGGTGCTGGTACAAGATGTAATACCCAGAGGGTGTCTAGGTGGTGCTTGTACAAGATGTAATACCCACAGGGTGTCTAGGTGGTGCTTGTACAAGATGTAATACCCACAGGGTGTCTAGGTGGTGCTGGTACAAGATGTAATACCCACAGGGTGTCTCTAGGTGGTGCTGGTACAAGATGTAATACCCAGAGGGTGTCTCTAGGTGGTGCTGGTACAGGATGTAATACCCAGAGGGTGTCTCTAGGTGGTGCTGGTACAAGATGTAATACCCAGAGGGTGTCTCTAGGTGGTGCTGGTACAGGATGTAATACCCACAGGGTGTCTCTAGGTGGTGCTGGTACAAGATGTAATACCCAGAGGGTGTCTTTAGGTGGTGCTGGTACAAGATGTAATACCCAGAGGGTGTCTCTAGGTGGTGCTGGTACAGGATGTAATACCCACAGGGTGTCTCTAGGTGGTGCTGATACAAGATGTAATACCCAGAGGGTGTCTTTAGGTGGTAATTTCAGTGTAGGAAAGGATGAAACAGCGTCTGTGCCACCAGTAAGTACAGATAGTAACGTTGGTATAAATCCCCAGGCACAGTCCCCGCAGCCGGACAACCTTCTCACGGTTTCTGGAAGGAAATGCTGTAGGAATGCTCAACCGGTGTCGCTCATTCAGCCGACAGAAACTTTCAACCGGTTTTCCCCATTAAGCAACGGGTCGGAGTCAGAGGCCGAGTCTTCTCTGGTCTCTACTCCTCCCGTTACGGGGTCTGAGACGCCGAAGCTTCCCACCATTAGCTCTGACAAATTGAAAACTCTAGTCATTGGCGACTCCATTACCCGCAGTATTAGACTTAAAACGAATCATCCAGCGATCATACACTGTTTACCCGGGGGCAGGGCTACCGACGTTAAGGCTAATCTGTTTACCAGGGGGCAGGGCTACCGACGTTAAGGCTAATCTGTTTACCAGGGGGCAGGGCTACCGACGTTAAGGCTAATCTGTTTACCAGGGGGCAGGGCTACCGACGTTAAGGCTAATCTGAAGATGGTGCTGGCTAAAGCTAAAACTGGGGCAGGGCTACTGACGTTAAGGCTAATCTGAAGATGGTGCTGGCTAAAGCTAAAACTGGGGCAGGGCTACTGACGTTAAGGCTAATCTGAAGATGGTGCTGGCTAAAGCTAAAACTGGCGAGTGTAGAGAGTATAGAGATATTGTTATCCACGTCGGCACCAACGATGTTAGGATGAAACAGTCAGAGATCACCAAGCGCAACATAGCTTCTGCGTACATATCAGCTAGAAAGATGTGTCGGCATCGAGTAATTGTCTCTGGCCCCCTCCCAGTTAGGGGGAGTGATGAGCTCTACAGCAGAGTCTCACAACTCAATCGCTGGTTGAAAACTGTTTTCTGCCCCTCCCAAAAGATAGAATTTGTAGATAATTGGCCCTCTTTCTGGGACTCACCCACAAACAGGACCAAGCCTGACCTGCTGAGGAGTGACGGACTCCATCCTAGCTGGAGGGGTGCTCTCATCTTATTAACATAGACAGGGCTCTAACTCCTCTAGCTCCACAATGAAATAGGGTGCAGGCCAGGCAGCAGGCTATTAGCCAGCCTGCCAGCTTAGTGGAGTCTGCCACTAGCACAGTCAGTGTAGTCAGCTCAGCTATCACCATTGAGACCGTGTCTGTGCCTCGACCTAGGTTGGGCAAAACTAAACATGGCGGTGTTCGCCTTAGCAATCTCACTAGGATAAAGACCACCTCCATTCCTGTCATTACTGAAAGAGATCATGATACCTTACATCTCAAAATAGGGCTACTTAATGTTAGATCCCTTACTTCAAAGGCAATTATAGTCAATGAACTAATCACTGATCATAATCTTGATGTGATTGGCCTGACTGAAACATGGCTTAAGCCTGATGAATTTACTGTGTTAAATGAGGCCTCACCTCCTGGCTACACTAGTGACCATATCCCCCGTGCATCCCGCAAAGGCGGAGGTGTTGCTAACATTTACGATAGCAAATTTCAATTTACAAAAAAAAATGACGTTTTCGTCTTTTGAGCTTCTAGTCATGAAATCTATGCAGCCTACTCAATCACTTTTTATAGCTACTGTTTACAGGCCTCCTGGGCCATATACAGCGTTTCTCACTGAGTTCCCTGAATTCCTATCGGACCTTGTAGTCATAGCAGATAATATTCTAATCTTTGGTGACTTTAATATTCACATGGAAAAGTCCACAGACCCACTCCAAAAGGCTTTCGGAGCCATCATCGACTCAGTGGGTTTTGTCCAACATGTCTCTGGACCCACTCACTGTCACAGTCATACGCTGGACCTAGTTTTGTCCCATGGAATAAATGTTGTGGATCTTAATGTTTTTCCTCATAATCCTGGACTATAAATTCACAGACAACACAAAGATTCCTTGATGTCCTTCCAGATTCCCTCTGTCTACCCAAGGACGCCAGAGGACAAAAATCAGTTAACCACCTAACTGAGGAGCTCAATTTAACCTTGCGCAATACCCTAGATGCAGTTGCACCCCTAAAAACTAAAAACATTTCTCATAAGAAACTAGCTCCCTGGTATTCAGAAAATACCCGAGCTCTGAAGCAAGCTTCCAGAAAATTGGAACGGAAATGGCGCCACACCAAACTGGAAGTCTTCCGACTAGCTTGGAAAGACAGTACTGTGCAGTACTGAAGAGCCCTTACTGCTGCACGATCATCCTATTTTTCTAACTTAATTGAGGAAAATAAGAACAATCCGAAATTCCTTTTTGATACTGTCGCAAAGCTAACTAAAAAGCAGCATTCCCCAAGAGAGGATGACTTTCACTTTAGCAGTGATAAATTCATGAACTTCTTTGAGGAAAAGATTATGATTATTAGAAAGCAAATTACGGACTCCTCTTTAAACCTGCGTATTCCTCCAAACCTCAGTTGTCCTGAGTCTGCACAACTCTGCCAGGACCTAGGATCAAGAGAGACGCTCAAGTGTTTTAGTACTATATCTCTTGACACAATGATGAAAATAATCATGGCCTCTAAACCTTCAAGCTGCATACTGGACCCTATTCCAACTAAACTACTGAAAGAGCTGCTTCCTGTGCTTGGCCCTCCTATGTTGAACATAATAAACGGCTCTCTATCCACTGGATGTGTACCAAACTCACTAAAAGTGGCAGTAATAAAGCCTCTCTTGAAAAAGCCAAACCTTGACCCAGAAAATATAAAAAACTATCGGCCTATATCGAATCTTCCATTCCTCTCAAAAATTTTAGAGAAGGCTGTTGCGCAGCAACTCACTGCCTTCCTGAAGACAAACAATGTATACGAAATGCTTCAGTCTGGTTTTAGACCCCATCATAGCACTGAAACGGCACTTGTGAAGGTGGTAAATGACATTTTAATGGCATCGGACCGAGGCTCTGCATCTGTCCTCGTGCTCCTAGACCTTAGCGCTGCTTTTGATACCATCGATCACCACATTCTTTTGGAGAGATTGGAAACCCAAATTGGTCTACACGGACATGTTCTGGCCTGGTTTAGATCTTATCTGTCGGAAAGATATCAGTTTGTCTCTGTGAATGGTTTGTCCTCTGAAAAATCAACTGTAAATTTCGGTGTTCCTCAATGTTCCGTTTTAGGACCACTATTGTTTTCACTATATATTCTACCTCTTGGGGATGTCATTCGAAAACATAATGTTAACTTTCACTGCTATGCGGATGACACACAGCTGTACATTTCAATGAAACATGGTGAAGCCCCAAAATTGCCCTCGCTAGAAGCATGTGTTTCAGACATAAGGAAGTGGATGGCTGCAAACTTTCTACTATTAAACCGGACAAAACAGAGATGCTTGTTCTAGGTCCCAAGAAACAAAGAGATCTTCTGTTGAATCTGACAATTAATCTTAATGGTTGTACAGTCGTCTCAAATAAAACTGTGAAGGACCTCTGCGTTACTCTGGACCCTGATCTCTCTTTTGAAGAACATATCAAGACCATTTCGAGGACAGTTTTTTTCCATCTACGTAACATTGCAAAAATCAGAAACTTTCTGTCCAAAAATGATGCAGAAAAATTAATCCATGCTTTTGTCACTTCTAGGTTAGACTACTGCAATGCTCTACTTTCCGGCTACCCGGATAAAGCACTGAATAAACTTCAGTTAGTGCTAAATACGGCTGCTAGAATCCTGACTAGAACCAAAAAAATTGATCATATTACTCCAGTGCTAGCCTCTCTACACTGGCTTCCTGTCAAAGCAAGGGCTGGTTTCAAGGTTTTACTGCTAACCTACAAAGCATTACATGGGCTTGCTCCTACCTATCTCTCTGATTTGGTCCTGCCATACATACCTACACGTACACTACGGTCACAAGACGCAGGCCTCCTAATTGTCCCTAGAATTTTTAAGCAAACAGCTGGAGGCAGGGCTTTCTCCTATAGAGCTCCATTTTTATGGAACGGTCTGCCTACCCATGTCAGAGACACAAACTCGGTCTCAACCTTTAAGTCTTTACTGAAGACTCATCTCTTCAGTGGGTCATATGATTGAGTGTAGTCTGGCCCAGGAGTGGGAAGGTGAACGGAAAGGCTCTGGAGCAACGAACCGCCCTTGCTGTCTCTGCCTGGCCGGTTCCCCTCTTTCCACTGGGATTCTCTGCCTCTAACCCTATTACAGGGGCTGAGTCACTGGCTTACTGGGGCTCTCTCATGCCGTCCCTGGAGGGGGTCACCTGAGTGGGTTGATTCACTGTTGTGGTCATCCTGTCTGGGTTGGCGCCCCCCTTTGGGTTGTGCCGTGGCGGAGATCTTTGTGGGCTATACTCAGCCTTGTCTCAGGATGGTACGTTGGTGGTTGAAGATATCCCTCTAGTGGTGTGGGGGCTGTGCTTTGGCAAAGTGGGTGGGGTTATATCCTTCCTGTTTGGCCCTGTCCGGGGGTGTCCTTGGATGGGGCCACAGTGTCTCCTGACCCCTCCTGTCTCAGCCTCCAGTATTTATGCTGCAGTAGTTTATGTGTCGGGGGGCTAGGGTCAGTTTGTTATATCTGGAGTACTTCTCCTGTCCTATTCGGTGTCCTGTGTGAATCTAAGTGTGCGTTCTCTAATTCTCTCCTTCTTTCTCTCTCTCGGAGGACCTGAGCCCTAGGACCATGCCCCAGGACTACCTGACATGATGACTCCTTGCTGTCCCCAGTCCACCTGGCCATGCTGCTGCTCCAGTTTCAACTGACCTGAGCCCTAGGACCATGCCCCAGGACTACCTGACATGATGACTCCTTGCTGTCCCCAGTCCACCTGGCCATGCTGCTGCTCCAGTTTCAACTGTTCTGCCTTACTATTATTCGACCATGCTGGTCATTTATGAACATTTGAACATCTTGGCCATGTTCTGTTATAATCTCCACCCGGCACAGCCAGAAGAGGACTGGCCACCCCACATAGCCTGGTTCCTCTCTAGGTTTCTTCCTAGGATTTGGCCTTTCTAGGGAGTTTTTCCTAGCCAACGTGCTTCAACACCTGCATTGCTTGCTGTTTGGGGTTTTAGGCTGGGTTTCTGTACAGCACTTTGAGATATCAGCTGATGTACGAAGGGCTATATAAATACATTTGATTTGCTGGAAGACAAAGCTCTTTCAGATTTGATTCTTCTGCTAATGTATTTTAAATCAAATAATTTCCCACTATATCAGCATTTTAGTTCAATCACATTCACTCCACATGATCATATTAGTTAGAGGAATGAGCCTGTGTGTGTGATACCTTCTCCTTCAGGAGTGTGTGTGTGTGTGTGTGTTACCTTCTCCTTCAGGAGTGTGTGTGTGTGTGTGTGTGATACCTTCTCCTTCAGGAGTGTGTGTGTTTGTGATACCTTCTCCTTCAGGAGTGTGTGTGTGTGTGTGTGATACCTTCTCCTTCAGGAGTGTGTGTGTGTGTGTGTGTGTGATACCTTCTCCTTCAGGAGTGTGTGTGTGTGTGTGTGTGATACCTTCTCCTTCAGGAGTGTGTGTGTGTGTGTGTGATACCTTCTCCTTCAGGAGTGTGTGTGTGTGTGTGTGTGATACCTTCTCCTTCAGGAGTGTGTGTGTGTGTGATACCTTCTCCTTCAGGAGTGTGTGTGTGTGTGTGTGATACCTTCTCCTTCAGGAGTGTGTGTGTGTGTGTGTGTGATACCTTCTCCTTCAGGAGTGTGTGTGTGTGTGTGTGTGATACCTTCTCATTCAGGAGTGTGTGTGTGTGATACCTTCTCCTTCAGGAGTGTGTGTGTGTGTGTGTGTGATACCTTCTCCTTCAGGAGTGTGTGTGTGTGTGTGTGTGATACCTTCTCCTTCAGGAGTGTGTGTGTGTGTGTGTGATACCTTCTCCTTCAGGAGTGTGTGTGTGTGTGATACCTTCTCCTTCAGGAGTGTGTGTGTGTGTGTGTGTGATACCTTCTCCTTCAGGAGTGTGTGTGTGTGTGTGTGTGATACCTTCTCCTTCAGGAGTGTGTGTGTGTGTGTGATACCTTCTCCTTCAGGAGTGTGTGTGTGTGTGTGATACCTTCTCCTTCAGGGGTGTGTGTGTGTGTGTGTGTGATACCTTCTCCTTCAGGAGTGTGTGTGTGTGTGTGTGTGTGTGTGTGTGTGATACCTTCTCCTTCAGGGGTGTGTGTGTGTGATACCTTCTCCTTCAGGAGTGTGTGTGTGTGTGTGTGTGATACCTTCTCCTTCAGGAGTGTGTGTGTGTGTGTGTGTGATACCTTCTCCTTCAGGGGTATCAGAAGCTTGACATTAATTGAACAATCTGTTTTGTATACATTGTTCTTCTCTGGAGTTCTAAGTCCCCTTGCCCTGCCTTTTTACCTTGTTTTTAAAAATCCTCTGTTTGTCTTTCACGTCTGTGTGTGTGTGTGTGTGTGTGTGTGTGTATAAATATACTAACCTTAACCTCAGACTGACAGCAGGTCCTACGCAGCAAAAGAGGAAACGACGCACGTTTTCATCACAGGTCTCCGTGGTTCAAGTACATTATTGACCCGACTCTTTCTACCCAAATTGTCCTTTAATGAAATAGTCAAAACACACAATGATATACAACGTATCAGGCCAGCTGATACTGCCGTGGCCTCCCCTCGTCATCATAAAAGGTCTTCTTCTATATAGTCGATAGTTAAGTGTAAAAACAGCTAAAGACCAGAGGATAAACTAAACTGAATATTCACACGCCTGGTCCCAGATCTATTGTCATTAACCACGTTTCCATTCACAGTGTCTATTTCAGTAAAGTCACACTGTATAAAAACAAAAAAAATTGACAAATTGAAACTGTGATGGAAACAGGTCGTTTCAGTACAATTTTTATAAATGTCGACAGACAATTTGTTTCGTTCACACCTTTTTTTTTTTTGTCGGGAAAATTTAAATTATGCGAGAAATGGCGTCTTTTATGCGCAAATATTGATATAATTGCTATCGAACCGTATCAAAGTAAAGTTGGGAAGTCACGAGATGATATTGGCGTGTGGTCCTCTCACTACGACTCGGGGAAACCATGTAGTTTATTAGGCTACAGATGAATGGAGTTATGATGAACATCACAGGGTGGTGAATGGAAGCTGTGAGCTGGACCGCTCCTTCACAATACATATCCACGGTCTTAGTCTGGTGACATGATGACTGCCGGGTCGACAACAACAAACATATCTTCTCTCTGATCCCTAATAATCTCATCGTGTAGATGGCTTTACCCGAGCTGTTGGCTAGAGTACGCACGTGAGTGTGCTATTCAGCGCAACAAACTATCGATACGAGTTGAAAATGCGATGGAAAAAACATTGAACTTTTGATTTTTAATTCGGTAACGTGAAAACCGTTAAGTGAAAAAGTACTATTTTTGCGCACTACGTCATCACGGACTGACGTTTTATCCGCAACAAATCCAGTTTGGTGGAAACACCACTGGTGGGAAAATATGCAGATTTTCTATATGCAGATTTTCTTTATGCAGATTTTCTATATGCAGATTTTCTATATGCAGTTTTTCTTTATGCAGATTTTCTATGTGCAGATTTTCTTTATGCAGATTTTCTTTATGCAGATTCTCTTTATGCAGATTAAAAAATATATATATTTGCATGAAAATCTGTCGCCAATTGGATGGAAACCTAGCTACTGTTGACCACTTTCCCAACAAGCCAAACAACTAGTTAGAAGGTATGAAATATTCCTACCAATGTAAAGATACAGCCTCATCAACTTCATTATTTCTCTACCTTTTTAACAAACAACTGACCATGTTGACCACTGTCCCAACAAGCTAGTTAGAGCACATACAATCTCCCTGTACGACTCTGCTATTCAAATCTGAAATCATAACATTCACAGGGGAATACAGACTTGTGTTGAAGCCGCTGTGTCTTGTTTCAGATCGACTACATAGCAGTCGGATTTACAAATCGCCTTTCTAAAAATGACTTCTCATTGACGTTTTGTATTTCAGTCTGTCTGTAGTCGCTGACTACAATGTAGTCCATCTCAAACACCCCCGTCGTTTCAAAGCCTCAAGTCCCAAATGGCACCCTATTCTCTATATAGTGCACTACTTTAGACCAGAGCCCTATGGCACCCTATTCTCTACATAGTGCACTACTTTAGATCAGAGACTATGGCACCCTATTCTCTATATAGTGCACTACTTTTTGACCAGAGCCCTATGGCACCCTATTCCCTTTATATAGTGCACTTCTTTTGACCAGAGCCATGTGGGGAATAGGGTGTCATTAGAGACGCTGTCTCTCAGGCCAGGGGTGTGAGAGGGCGTGGTGCCCTAGCGAACCGTGTTCCCCTGGCCTTGCGGCTGTTCTTCCTCCGCTGATTGATGGCCTTGGTGGAGGCTCTTAGTTTCCGGAGCCTCAGTGCTCTCAGCTTCAGTTGTAGATCCTGGGGTAACCTCCCTCCTTTAGCTAGGATCTCGTTCACCCTCTGCCGTGGAGTCTTGATCAAGATGAAGTCACAGATGGTGGGGCGTGCTTCGGGCCCGACGTTGCACCGCCTCACGGAGGGAATGTATCCCTCCGCCCACGCCGTCACTTTGTATTCCCCGGGGTTCAACAGACGCCAGTAGTCCCCATCAGCTGCTAAAGGAGGTACACAGGAGAGTCTCATGATCATTCATTCAGAAAATGTATAAAAAAGATTTTGTTTCGATAATACCACAATTAAAGGGGGATGGGGACCTAGCTGATACAAACTGATGCAATGACAAAGACACTAATGTTTAGAAATAGAATAAAATACATGGTGCAAGCTAGAAACTAAAGAGATACATGTAATGGTGTAAAAAAGACCGTAAAGTATCCGTTTTTTAAAGATACTGTTGCATCTTGGGAGTAGAATAAAATAAATGGAAGCCAGGTGTAAATTAAATGAAGATACAAGAGAGAGCACGGACTGGGTTTTGGCGGTATATTGTATATGTACCGTATTTGATGTAATAACAGCTCCGGAGAAGATGGCTGCCATTTTTACGGGCTCCTAACCAATCGTGTGTGTTTTTTCACGTTGTTGGTAACTTATTTTGTACATAACAGTCTCTTATGACCGAAAAGAGCTTCTGGATGTCAGAACAGCGATTCCTCGCCTCGTACTGGAAGAAGATTTTTTTCGTTAACGAGTCGGACACAAAGGATTTACTTCAGACACCCGACAAGGCTCAAATCCCAGTCATTCACATGAAGAAGAGACGGATATATAGGGGTCGTGGGTCTCGGGGTGCCTTGTAAGAATCTGACGGCTAGTGGATAACCCCCCTCTACCATCAGTCCTATTAGCCAACGTGCTAACGTTTTCATTGGATAACAACATGGATGAGCGCCGATAAAGACTATCCTACCAACGGGACATTTAAAAACTGTAGTAACTTATGTTTCATCTAGTCTTGGCTGAACAACGACATGGATAATATACAGCTGGTTTTAGTTCCATCAGCAAGATAGAACAGCTGCCTCCGGTAAGACAAAGGGTGGAGGTCTGTGTCTATTGGTCAATAACAGCTCCCTCCGGTAAGACAAAGGGTGGAGGTCTGTGTCTATTGGTCAATAACAGCTCCCTCCGGTAAGACAAAGGGTGGAGGTCTGTGTCTATTGGTCAATAACAGCTCCCTCCGGTAAGACAAAGGGTGGAGGTCTGTGTCTATTTGTCAATAACAGCTCCCTCCGGTAAGACAACTGGTGGAGGTCTGTGTCTATTTGTCAATAACAGCTGCCTCCGGTAAGACAAAGGGTGGAGGTCTGTGTCTATTGGTCAATAACAGCTGCCTCCGGTAAGACAAAGGGTGGAGGTCTGTGTCTATTTGTCAATAACAGCTCCCTCCGGTAAGACAACGGGTGGAGGTCTGTGTCTATTTGTCAATAACAGCTGCCTCCGGTAAGACAAAGGGTGGAGGTCTGTGTCTATTGGTCAATAACAGCTGGCTGCGTTTTAGTTCCATCAACAAGATAGAACAGCTGCCTCCGGTAAGACAAAGGGTGGAGGTCTGTGTCTATTGGTCAATAACAGCTGCCTCCGGTAAGACAAAGGGTGGAGGTCTGTGTCTATTGGTCAATAACAGCTGCCTCCGGTAAGACAAAGGGTGGAGGTCTGTGTCTATTGGTCAATAACAGCTGGCTGGGTTTTAGTTCCATCAGCAAGATAGAACAGCTGCCTCCGGTAAGACAAGGGGTGGAGGTCTGTGTCTATTTGTCAATAACAGCTGGCTGGGTTTTAGTTCCATCAGCAAGATAGAACAGCTGCCTCCGGTAAGACAAAGGGTGGAGGTCTGTGTCTATTGGTCAATAACAGCTGCCTCCAGTAAGACAAAGGGTGGAGGTCTGTGTCTATTGGTCAATAACAGCTGCCTCCAGTAAGACAAAGGGTGGAGGTCTGTGTCTATTTGTCAATAACAGCTGGTGCACAAAATCTAATATTAATGAAGTCTCAAGGTTTTCCTCGCCTGAGGTAGAGTATCTCATGATAAGCTGTAGATCACACTATCTACGAAGAAAGTTTTCATCTATATTTTTCGTAGTTGTCTATTTACCACCACAAACTGATGCTGGCACTAAGACTACACTCAATGAAGCTCTCCTTCGCCCTCCATTTGGCATATCTGACCATAATTCTATCCTCATGATTCCTGCTTACAAGGAAAAACTAAAGCAGGAAGTACCAGTGACTCGGTAATATGGAAGTGGTCAGATGACGCAGATGCTAAGCTACAGGACTGTTTCTGCTAGCACAGACTGGAATATGTTCCGGGATTCCTCCGAGGGCATTGAGGAGTAACACCCCCACATCAGTCACCGGCTTCATCAATAAGAGCATCGATGACGTCGTCCCCAGTGACGGTACATACAAATTCAACAGGTGTAGACCTTACTATGAAATGCTTACTTACAAGCCCTTAACATTTAGTTTATTTAGTAAATACTTTAACACAATTTTTTTCTGCATTGATGGTTAATTAAGTAAGTAAGTAAGCGTGTAAGTAAGCATTTCACTGTTGTATTCGGCGCATGTGACAAATAAAATGTGATATCATTTGATTCGGAAAAGGCCACAGGATGGTTTTTCAATACCGTCAAATATTTCTTAGATGTTTTTCCAATACATTTGAATATTTGTAGCTACTTTTTAAGTACCTGCAGTCAACTTGTGCAATACGTTAGGAGGTAAAGAAGATTGCCGTTTTTCATGTCTCATTATTTTACATGAAGTTTACTGTAGTTGAGTCGGTCACATTATGAAGTTTACTGTAGTTGAGTCAGTCACATTATGAAGTTTACTGTAGTTGAGCCAGTCACATTATGAAGTTTACTGTAGTTGAGCCAGTCACATTATGAAGTTTACTGTAGTTGAGTCGGTCACATTATGAAGTTTACTGTAGTTGAGCCAGTCACATTATGAAGTTTACTGTAGTTGAGTCGGTCACATTATGAAGTTTACTGTAGTTGAGTCGGTCACATTATGAAGTTTACTGTAGTTGAGCCGGTCACATTATGAAGTTTACTGTAGTTGAGTCGGTCACATTATGAAGTTTACTGTAGTTGAGCCAGTCACATTATGAAGTTTACTGTAGTTGAGTCGGTCACATTATGAAGTTTACTGTAGTTGAGCCAGTCACATTATGAAGTTTACTGTAGTTGAGCCAGTCACATTATGAAGTTTACTGTAGTTGAGCCAGTCACATTATGAAGTTTACTGTAGTTGAGTCGGTCACATTATGAGTTTACTGTAGTTGAGCCAGTCACATTATGAAGTTTACTGTAGTTGAGTCGGTCACATTATGAAGTTTACTGTAGTTGAGTCGGTCACATTATGAAGTTTACTGTAGTTGAGTCAGTCACATTATGAAGTTTACTGTAGTTGAGTCAGTCACATTATGAAGTTTACTGTAGTTTGAAGTTTACTGTAGTTGAGCCAGTCACATTATGAAGTTTACTGTAGTTGAGCCAGTCACATTATGAAGTTTACTGTAGTTGAGCCAGTCACATTATGAAGTTTACTGTAGTTGAGCCAGTCACATTATGAAGTTTACTGTAGTTGAGCCGGTCACATTATGAAGTTTACTGTAGTTGAGTCGGTCACATTATGAAGTTTACTGTAGTTGAGTCGGTCACATTATGAAGTTTACTGTAGTTGAGTCGGTCACATTATGAAGTTTACTGTAGTTGAGCCAGTCACATTATGAAGTTTACTGTAGTTGAGTCGGTCACATTATGAAGTTTACTGTAGTTGAGCCAGTCACATTATGAAGTTTACTGTAGTTGAGTCGGTCACATTATGAAGTTTACTGTAGTTGAGCCAGTCACATTATGAAGTTTACTGTAGTTGAGCCAGTCACATTATGAAGTTTACTGTAGTTGAGTCCAGTTTACATTGAGCCAGTCACAGTTTAGTTTACTGTAGTTGAGTCGGTCACATTATGAAGTTTACTGTAGTTGAGCCAGTCACATTATGAAGTTTACTGTAGTTGAGCCAGTCACATTATGAAGTTTACTGTAGTTGAGCCAGTCACATTATGAAGTTTACTGTAGTTCCCCAGAACTGTTATATTATGATTATTAAGTTATCAGATATCTTAGAATGGCTTTCTGCCAGTAGTTCTGTACAGTTGTCATTTTTTCCCTGTGCTTCCTGTTTATGTTCGTTTTCGCTTGTTTAGCATCTCAGCGTCTGAGATTTCACTATTAGATTGTGCACATTTTGTTAGCATTCTGGTAAGAGGCCCAATGGGCTTTTCTTGTGTTTTCAGCACCCCCTTGTGTGCTATGCCGGTAACACCGTAAATCCCGAGCACGGAGCATTGTGTCTGCTACTACAAGCAGTTAGAAATTGGCGCTGGCAGGAATTTGACATACAAGCAGTGCGAGGTAAACAGAAAAAATGGCCGATTCTTTTTTCTGTTTCTTCTGTGTAGTGTAGTGCATCATGTACATCGTTGTAGAATCTTACGTCTACCTGATCGTATGTCGTGGTCCAGGTCTTCCACTTTCACAATGGCGTCTGCAATGCCTTTCTTCGTCATCTTGTCTCTCACCACTCCCTTGATGCCTCTGTGAACCTGGTAGAGGCAAGGACAGAACATCAGAAACAGAGATGATCAGGGAACATCAGAAACAGAGATGATCAGGGAACATCAGAAACAGAGATCGTCAGGTAACATCAGAAACAGAGATAGTCAGGGAACATCACAAACAGAGATCGTCAGGGAACATCAGAAACAGAGATAGTCAGGGAACATCAGAAACAGAGATAGTCAGGGAACATCAGAAACAGAGATGATCAGGGAACATCAGAAACAGAGATCATCAGGGAACATCAGAAACAGAGATGATCAGGGAACATCAGAAAAAGAGATGATCAGGGAACATCAAAAACAGAAATAAACAGAGATAATTAGGGAACATCAGAAACAGAGATCGTCAGGGAACATCAGAAACAGAGATCGTCAGGGAACATCAGAAACAGAGATCGTCAGGGAACATCAGAAACAGAGATCGTCAGGGAACATCAGAAACAGAGATGATCAGGGAACATCAGAAACAGAGATCGTCAGGGAACATCAGAAACAGAGATCGTCAGGGAACATCAGAAACAGAGATCGTCAGGGAACATCAGAAACAGAGATAGTCAGTGAACA
Organism: Oncorhynchus nerka; assembly: GCF_034236695.1. Lineage (NCBI taxonomy): Eukaryota > Metazoa > Chordata > Actinopteri > Salmoniformes > Salmonidae > Oncorhynchus > Oncorhynchus nerka. Next base: position 90,009,526 of record NC_088407.1, read on the forward strand.
TCAGAAACAGAGATCGTCAGGGAACATCAGAAACAGAGATCGTCAGGGAACATCAGAAACAGAGATCGTCAGGGAACATCAGAAACAGAGATAGTCAGGGAACATCAGAAACAGAGATCGTCAGGGAACATCAGAAACAGAGATCGTCAGAGAACATCAGAAACAGAGATGATCAGGGAACATTCAGAAACAGTGATCGTCAGAGAACATCAGAAACAGAGATAGTCAGGGAACATCAGAAACAGAGATAATCAGGGAACATCAGAAACAGAGATGATCAGGGAACATCAGAAACAGAGATAATCAGGGAAATATCTACAAATTGGAGAGCTGGTAAGAGAGAGCTGGGATATGCAGTAGGACAGTATTCTACAAGTGAAGTCTTTCCAATAGTTTGAATAACTCCGATACAGTATAACTTTGGTAAATAATCCATGTAAAGGACAGTAGACCTGCTCCATGTAGACAAGCAGAGACTCCTTGTTGTTCTCCCACTCTGTAGGAAGCTCGCTGGCGTGAGGAAACTTGTCACACGACAGCTCCACCGTCACCTCGAAGCAGTTAGTGTGCATGTAGCTGAAGTCATTCATACCTGGGGGACAAAAATATGGCAACAAAACATATATATATACAGTGCCTTGCGAAAGTATTCGGCCGCCTTGAACTTTGCGACCTTTTGCCACATTTCAGGCTTCAAACATAAAAACATAAACATAAAAAATAATTTTGCACGCCCAATTTTTCAGTTTTTGATTTGTTAAAAAAGTTTGAAATATCCAATAAATGTCGTTCCACTTCACAATTGTGTCCCACTTGTTGTTGATTCTTCACAAAAAAATACAGTTTTATATCTTTATGTTTGAAGCCTGAAATGTGGCAAAAGGTCGCAAAGTTCAAGGGGGCCGAATACTTTCGCAAGGCACTGTATATAGGAGATCTACTGACTCCCAAGGTCAGTGTTGATTATTATATATTTGATACACTGCCGATTTTGCAGGTTTTCCTACTTACAAAGCATGTAGAGGTCTGTCATTTTAATCATAGGTACACTTCAACTGTGAGAGACGGAATCTAAAACAAAAATCCAGAAAATCACATTGTATGATTTTTAAGTAAATAATTTGCATTTTATTGCATGACATAAGTTTTTGATCACCTACCAACCAGTAATAATTCCGGCTCTCACAGACCTGTTAGTTTTTCTTTAAGAAGCCCTCCTGTTCTCCACTCATTACCTGTATTAACTGCACCTGTTTGATCTTGTTACCTGTATAAAAGACACCTGTCCACACACTCAATCAAACAGACTCCAACCTCTACACAATGGCCAAGACCAGAGAGCTGTGTAAGGACATCAGGGTTAAATTGTAGACCTGCACAAGTCTGGGATGGGCTACAGGACAATAAGCAAGCAGCTTGGTGAGAAGGCAACAACTGTTGGTGCAATTATTAGAAAATGAAAGACGTTCAAGATGACGGTCAATCACCCTCGGTCTGGGGCTCCATGCAAAATCTCACCTCGTGGGGCATCAATGATCATGAGGAAGGTGAGGGATCAGCCCAGAACTACACGGCAGGACCTGGTCAATGACCTGAAGAGAGCTGGGACCACAGTCTCAAAGAAAACCAATAGTAACACACTACGCCGTCATGGATTAAAATCCTGCAGCGCACGCAAGGTCCCCCTGCTCAAGCCAGCGCATGTCCAGGCCCGTCTGAAGTTTGCCAATGACCATCTGGATGATCCAGAGGAGGAATGGGAGAAGGTCATGTGGTCTGAAGAGACAAATATAGAGCTTTTTGGTCTAAACTCCACTCGCCGTGTTTGGAGGAAGAAGAAGGACGAGTACAACCCCAAGAACACCATCCCAACCGTGAAGCATGGAGGTGGAAACATCATTCTTTGGGGATGCTTTTCTGCAAAGGGGACAGGACGACTGCACCATATTGAGGGGAGGATGGATGGGGCCATACAGTGCCTTGCGAAAGAATTCGGCCCCCTTGAACTTTGCAACCTTTTGCCACATTTCAGGCTTCAAACATAAAGATATAAAACTGTATTTTTTTGTGAAGAATCAACAACAAGTGGGACACAATCAGGAAGTGGAACGACATTTATTGGATATTTCAAACTTTTTTAACAAATCAAAAACTGAAAAATTGGGCGTGCAAAATTATTCAGCCCCCTTAAGTTAATACTTTGTAGCGCCACCTTTTGCTGCGATTACAGCTGTAAGTCGCTTGGGGGATGTCTCTATCAGTTTTGCACATCGAGAGACTGAAATTCTTTCCCATTCCTCCTTGCAAAACAGCTCGAGCTCAGTGAGGTTGGATGGAGAGCATTTGTGAACAGCAGTTTTCAGTTCTTTCCACAGATTCTCGATTGGATTCAGGTCTGGACTTTGACTTGGCCATTCTAACACCTGGATATGTTTATTTTTGAACCATTCCATTGTAGATTTTGCTTTATGTTTTGGATCATTGTCTTGTTGGAAGACAAATCTCCGTACCAGTCTCAGGTCTTTTGCAGACTCCATCAGGTTTTCTTCCAGAATGGTCCTGTATTTGGCTCCATCCATCTTCCCATTAATTTTAACCATCTTCCCTGTCCCTGCTGAAGAAAAGCAGGCTTCAAACCATGATGCTGCCACCACCATGTTTGACAGTGGGGATGGTGTGTTCAGGGTGATGAGCTGTGTTACTTTTACGCCAAACATAACGTTTTGCATTGTTGCCAAAAAGTTCAATTTTGGTTTCATCTGACCAGAGCACCTTCTTCCACATGTTTGGTGTGTCTCCCAGGTGGCTTGTGGCAAACTTTAAACAACACTTTTTATGGATATCTTTAAGAAATGGCTTTCTTCTTGCCACTCTTCCATAAAGGCCATATTTTTGCAATATATGACTGATTGTTGTCCTATGGACAGAGTCTCCCACCTCAGCTGTAGATCTCTGCAGTTCATCCAGAGTGATCATGGGCCTCTTGGCTGCATCTCTGATCAGTCTTCTCCTTGTATGAGCTGAAAGTTTAGAGGGACGGCCAGGTCTTGGTAGATTTGCAGTGGTCTGATACTCCTTCCATTTCAATATTATCGCTTGCACAGTGCTCCTTGGGATGTTTAAAGCTTGGGAAATCTTTTTGTATCCAAATCCGGCTTTAAACTTCTTCACAACAGTATCTCGGACCTGCCTGGTGTGTTCCTTGTTCTTCATGATGCTCTCTGCGCTTTTAACGGACCTCTGAGACTATCACAGTGCAGGTGCATTTATACGGAGACTTGATTACACACAGGTGGATTGTATTTATCATCATTAGTCATTTAGGTCAACATTGGATCATTCAGAGATCCTCACCGAACTTCTAGAGAGAGTTTGCTGCACTGAAAGTAAAGGGGCTGAATAATTTTGCACGCCCAATTTTTCAGTTTTTGATTTGTTAAAAAAGTTTGAAATATCCAATAAATGTCGTTCCACTTCATGATTGTGTCCCACTTGTTGTTGATTCTTCACAAAAAAATACAGTTTTATATCTTTATGTTTGAAGCCTGAAATGTGGCAAAAGGTCGCAAAGTTCAAGGGGGCCGAATACTTTCGCAAGGCACTGTATATCACGAGATCTTGGCCAACAACCTCCTTCCCTCAGTAGGAGCATTGAAGATGGGTCTTGGCTGGGTCTTCCAGCATGACAACGATCCGAAACACACAGCCAGGGCAACTAAGGAGTTGCTCCGTAAGAAGCATCTAAAGGTCCTGGAGTGGCCTAGCCAGTCTCCAGACCTGAACCCAATAGAAAATCTTTGGAGGGAGCTGAAAGTCTGTATTGCCCCGAAACCTGAAGGATCTGGAGAAGGTCTGTATGGAGGAGTGGGCCAAAATCCCTGCTGCAGTGTGTGCAAACCTGGTCAAGAACTACAGGAAACGTATGATCTCTGTAATTGCAAACAAAGGTTTCTATACCAAATATTAAGTTCTGCTTTTCTGATGTAATCAAATACTTATGTCATGCAATAAAATGCTAATTAATTACTTATTTTTGTTTTAGATTCCGTCTCTCACAGTTGAAGTGTACCTATGATAAAAAATTACAGACCTCTACATGCTTTGTAAGTAGGAAAACCTGCAAAATCAGCAGTGAATCAAATACTTGTTCTCCCCACTATATATATATATATATATATATATATATATATATATAGGAGAACTACTGACTCCCAGGGACGGTGTTGATTATTATATATATTATATATAGGAGAACTACTGACTCCCAGGGACGGTGTGCCAGGCTCCTCCGTTAATGATGTTGTTGTGTTGTTGGAAGTCTTCAGAGTGGCAGATCCTCCTATCAGGGTTGGCCATGACCAGGTTGGTGGAGGCGTAGACCGTGGCCAGCCAGCGGAAGAAACTATCGTCAGCTGTAGGGGTGTTTTCCTGAGGGGCCCAGTCCCGGGTGCAGTCGAAGGGGTAGGTAACCACCAGTTCTCCCCCGTGGAGGTTGGCACTCAGGACAAAGGGGATGTCCTGCATCCAGCTGATGACCGCACGTGTCTCTGGGGTCACCTGGGAAAGGGACAGACGAACATGTCAGACAGCCTGGGACAGTACAGACAGCATGGGACAGTACTGACAGCCTGGGACAGTACAGACAGTCTGGGACAGTACTGACAGCCTGGGACAGTACAGACAGCCTGGGACAGTACAGACAGCCTGGGACAGTACAGACAGTCTGGAACAGTACTGACAGCCTGGGACAGTACAGACAGCCTGGGACAGTACAGACAGCCTGGGACAGTACAGACATGGGACAGTACTGACAGCCTGGGACAGTACTGACAGTCTGGGACAGTACAGACAGCCTGGGACAGTACAGACAGTCTGGGACAGTACAGACAGCCTGGAACAGTACAGACAGCCTGGGACAGTACTGACAGCCTGGGACAGTACAGACAGTCTGGGACAGTACAGACAGCCTGGGACAGAACAGACAGCCTGGGACAGAACAGACAGTCTGGAACAGTACTGACAGCCTGGGACAGTACAGACAGCCTGGGACAGTACAGACAGTCTGGGACAGTACAGACAGCCTGGGACAGTACTGACAGCCTGGGACAGTACAGACAGCCTGGGACAGTACAGACAGCCTGGGACAGTACAGACAGCCTGGGACAGAACAGACAGTCTGGGACAGTACAGACAGCCTGGGACAGTACAGACAGCCTGGAACAGTACTGACAGCCTGGGACAGAACAGACAGTCTGGAACAGTACAGACAGCCTGGGACAGTACAGACAGCCTGGGACAGTACAGACAGCCTGGGACAGTACAGACAGCCTGGGACAGAACAGACAGTCTGGAACAGTACAGACAGTCTGGGACAGAACAGACAGTCTGGAACAGTACAGACAGCCTGGGACAGTACAGACTGCCTGGGACAGAACAGACAGTCTGGGACAGAACAGACAGTCTGGGACAGTACAGACAGCCTGGGACAGTACAGACAGCCTGGAACAGTACTGACAGCCTGGGACAGAACAGACAGTCTGGAACAGTACAGACAGCCTGGGACAGTACAGACAGCCTGGGACAGTACAGACAGCCTGGGACAGTACAGACAGCCTGGGACAGAACAGACAGTCTGGAACAGTACAGACAGTCTGGGACAGAACAGACAGTCTGGAACAGTACAGACAGCCTGGGACAGTACAGACAGCCTGGGACAGTACAGACAGCCTGGGACAGAACAGACAGTCTGGGACAGAACAGACAGTCTGGGACAGAACAGACAGCCTGGGACAGAACAGACAGCCTGGGACAGTACAGACAGTCTGGAACAGTACAGACAGCCTGGGACAGTACAGACAGTCTGGAACAGTACAGACAGCCTGGGACAGTACAGACAGTCTGGAACAGTACAGACAGCCTGGGACAGTACAGACAGCCTAGGACAGTACAGACTGTCTGGAACAGTACAGACAGCCTGGGACAGTACAGACAGTCTGGAACAGTACAGACAGTCTGGGACAGTACTGACAGCCTGGAACAGAACAGACAGTCTGGAACAGAACAGACAGTCTGGAACAGAACAGACAGCCTGGGACAGTACAGACAGCCTGGGACAGTACTGACAGTCTGGGACAGAACAGACAGTCTGGAACAGAACAGACAGTCTGGGACAGTACTGACAGTCTGGGACAGAACAGACAGCCTGGGACAGTACAGACAGCCTGGGACAGTACTGACAGTCTGGAACAGAACAGACAGCCTGGGACAGTACTGACAGCCTGGGACAGAACAGACAGCCTGGGACAGTACAGACTGTCTGGAACAGTACAGACAGCCTGGGACAGTACAGACAGTCTGGAACAGTACAGACAGTCTGGGACAGTACTGACAGCCTGGAACAGAACAGACAGTCTGGGACAGTACTGACAGTCTGGGACAGAACAGACAGTCTGGAACAGAACAGACAGCCTGGAACAGTACAGACAGTCTGGGACAGTACTGACAGCCTGGAACAGAACAGACAGTCTGGGACAGTACTGACAGTCTGGGACAGAACAGACAGTCTGGAACAGAACAGACAGTCTGGGACAGTACTGACAGTCTGGGACAGAACAGACAGCCTGGGACAGTACAGACAGCCTGGGACAGTACTGACAGTCTGGAACAGAACAGACAGCCTGGGACAGTACTGACAGCCTGGGACAGAACAGACAGCCTGGGACAGTACTGACAGCCTGGGACAGAACAGACAGCCTGGGACAGTACTGACAGCATGGGACAGTACAGACAGCCTGGGACGGTACTGACAGTCTGGGACAGAACAGACAGCCTGGGACAGTACTGACAGCCTGGGACAGAACAGACAGTCTGGGACAGTACTGACAGTCTGGGACAGAACAGACAGCCTGGGACAGTACTGACAGCCTGGAACAGAACAGACAGTCTGGGACAGTACTGACAGTCTGGGACAGAACAGACAGCCTGGGACAGTACAGACAGCCTGGGACAGTACTGACAGTCTGGAACAGAACAGACAGCCTGGGACAGTACTGACAGCCTGGGACAGAACAGACAGCCTGGGACAGTACTGACAGTCTGGGACAGAACAGACAGCCTGGGACAGTACTGACAGTCTGGGACAGAACAGACAGCCTGGGACAGTGCAGACAGCCTGGGACAGTACTGACAGCCTGGGACAGAACAGACAGTCTGGAACAGTACAGACAGTCTGGGACAGAACAGACAGTCTGGGACAGAACAGACAGCCTGGGACAGAACAGACAGCCTGGGACAGTACAGATAGCCTGGGACAGAACAGACAGCCTGGGACAGTACAGACAGCCTGGGACAGTACAGACAGTCTGGAACAGTACAGACAGCCTGGGACAGTACAGACAGTCTGGAACAGTACAGACAGCCTGGGACAGTACAGACAGCCTGGGACAGTACAGACAGTCTGGAACAGTACAGACAGCCTGGGACAGTACAGACAGTCTGGAACAGTACAGACAGTCTGGGACAGTACAGACAGCCTGGGACAGTACAGACAGTCTGGAACAGAACAGACAGTCTGGAACAGAACAGACAGCCTGGGACAGTACAGACAGCCTGGGACAGTACAGACAGCCTGGGACAGAACAGACAGCCTGGGACAGTACAGACAGCCTGGGACAGAACAGACAGCCTGAGACAGTACAGACAGCCTGGGACAGTACAGACAGCCTGGGACAGTACAGACAGTCTGGAACAGAACAGACAGCCTGGGACAGTACAGACAGCCTGGGACAGTACAGACAGCCTGGGACAGTACAGACAGTCTGGAACAGAACAGACAGCCTGGGACAGTACAGACAGCCTGGGACAGAACAGACAGTCTGGGACAGTACTGACAGCCTGGAACAGAACAGACAGTCTGGGACAGTACTGACAGTCTGGGACAGAACAGACAGTCTGGAACAGAACAGACAGCCTGGAACAGTACAGACAGTCTGGGACAGTACTGACAGCCTGGAACAGAACAGACAGTCTGGGACAGTACTGACAGTCTGGGACAGAACAGACAGTCTGGAACAGAACAGACAGTCTGGGACAGTACTGACAGTCTGGGACAGAACAGACAGCCTGGGACAGTACAGACAGCCTGGGACAGTACTGACAGTCTGGAACAGAACAGACAGCCTGGGACAGTACTGACAGCCTGGGACAGAACAGACAGCCTGGGACAGTACTGACAGCCTGGGACAGAACAGACAGCCTGGGACAGTACTGACAGCCTGGGACAGTACAGACAGCCTGGGACGGTACTGACAGTCTGGGACAGAACAGACAGCCTGGGACAGTACTGACAGCCTGGGACAGAACAGACAGTCTGGGACAGTACTGACAGTCTGGGACAGAACAGACAGCCTGGGACAGTACTGACAGCCTGGAACAGAACAGACAGTCTGGGACAGTACTGACAGTCTGGGACAGAACAGACAGCCTGGGACAGTACAGACAGCCTGGGACAGTACTGACAGTCTGGAACAGAACAGACAGCCTGGGACAGTACTGACAGTCTGGGACAGAACAGACAGCCTGGGACAGAACAGACAGCCTGGGACAGAACAGACAGCCTGGGACAGAACAGACAGCCTGGGACAGAACAGACAGTCTGGGACAGAACAGACAGCCTGGGACAGAACAGACAGCCTGGGACAGAACAGACAGCCTGGAACAGAACAGACAGCCTGGGACAGAACAGACAGCCTGGAACAGAACAGACAGCCTGGGACAGAACAGACAGCCTGGAACAGAACAGACAGCCTGGAACAGAACAGACAGCCTGGAACAGAACAGACAGTCTGGGACAGAACAGACAGCCTGGAACAGAACAGACAGCCTGGGACAGAACAGACAGCCTGGAACAGAACAGACAGAACAGAACAGACAGCCTGGGACAGAACAGACAGTCTGGGACAGAACAGACAGCCTGGGACAGAACAGACAGCCTGGGACAGAACAGACAGCCTGGGACAGAACAGACAGCCTGGAACAGACAGCCTGGAACAGAACAGACAGCCTGGGACAGAACAGACAGCCTGGAACAGAACAGACAGCCTGGAACAGAACAGACAGCCTGGGACAGAACAGACAGTCTGGGACAGAACAGACAGCCTGGGACAGAACAGACAGTCTGGAACAGAACAGACAGTCTGGGACAGAACAGACAGCCTGGGACAGAACAGACAGCCTGGGACAGAACAGACAGCCTGGGACAGAACAGACAGTCTGGGACAGAACAGACAGCCTGGGACAGAACAGACAGCCTGGGACAGAACAGACAGCCTGGAACAGAACAGACAGCCTGGGACAGAACAGACAGCCTGGGACAGAACAGACAGCCTGGAACAGAACAGACAGTCTGGAACAGAACAGACAGCCTGGAACAGAACAGACAGTCTGGGACAGAACAGACAGCCTGGAACAGAACAGACAGCCTGGAACAGAACAGGAACAGAACAGACAGCCTGGGACAGAACAGACAGTCTGGGACAGAACAGAGCCTGAACAGGACAGTCTGGGACAGAACAGACAGCCTGGGACAGAACAGACAGCCTGGAACAGAACAGACAGCCTGGGACAGAACAGACAGCCTGGACAGAACAGACAGAACAGAACAGACAGCCTGGAACAGAACAGACAGCCTGGGACAGAACAGACAGCCTGGGACAGAACAGACAGCCTGGGACAGAACAGACAGCCTGGGACAGAACAGACAGCCTGGGAACAGAACAGACAGCCTGGAACAGAACAGACAGCCTGGGAACAGAACAGACAGCCTGGAACAGAACAGACAGCCTGGAACAGAACAGACAGCCTGGAACAGAACAGACAGCCTGGGACAGAACAGACAGCCTGGGACAGAACAGACAGCCTGGGACAGAACAGACAGCCTGGAACAGAACAGACAGCCTGGGACAGAACAGACAGCCTGGAACAGAACAGACAGCCTGGAACAGAACAGACAGCCTGGAACAGAACAGACAGCCTGGGACAGAACAGACAGCCTGGAACAGAACAGACAGCCTGGAACAGAACAGGAACAGAACAGACAGCCTGGGACAGAACAGACAGTCTGGGACAGAACAGACAGCCTGAACAGAACAGACAGAACAGACAGCCTGGAACAGAACAGACAGCCTGGAACAGAACAGACAGCCTGGGACAGAACAGACAGCCTGGGACAGAACAGACAGCCTGGAACAGAACAGACAGCCTGGAACAGAACAGACAGCCTGGAACAGAACAGACAGAACAGAACAGACAGCCTGGAACAGAACAGACAGCCTGGACAGAACAGACAGTCTGGAACAGAACAGACAGCCTGGAACAGAACAGACAGAACAGAACAGACAGTCTGGGACAGTACAGACAGCCTGGGACAGAACAGACAGCCTGGGACAGAACAGACAGTCTGGGACAGAACAGACAGTCTGGGACAGAACAGACAGACAGAACAGACAGTCTGGAACAGAACAGAACAGAGTCTGGGACAGAACTGACAGTCTGGGACAGAACAGACAGCCTGGACAGTACTGACAGACAGAACAGACAGCCTGGGACAGAACAGACAGTCTGGGACAGTACAGACAGCCTGGGACAGAACAGACAGTCTGGGACAGAACAGACAGCCTGGGACAGTACAGACAGCCTGGGACAGAACAGACAGCCCTGTACTGACAGTCTGGGACAGAACAGACAGCCTGGGGGACAGCCTGGGACAGAACAGACAGCCTGGGACAGAACAGACAGCCTGGAACACAGAACAGACAGCCTGGAACAGAACAGACAGCCTGGGACAGAACTGGGACAGACAGCCTGGGACAGAACAGACAGCCTGGGACAGAACAGACAGCCTGGAACAGAACAGACAGCCTGGGACAGAACAGACAGACAGAACAGACAGCTGGGACAGTACTGACAGCCTGGGACAGAACAGACAGCCTGGGGAACAGAACAGACAGCCTGGGACAGAACAGACAGACAGCCTGGGACAGTACAGAACAGACAGTCTGGAACAACAGAACAGACAGCCTGGAACAGAACAGACAGCCTGGAACAGAACAGACAGCCTGGGACAGAACAGACAGCCTGGAACAGAACAGACAGCCTGGGACAGTACAGACAGCCTGGGACAACAGACAGTCTGGAACAGAACAGACAGCCTGGAACAGAACAGACAGCCTGGGACAGAACAGACAGCCTGGAACAGAACAGACAGCCTGGAACAGAACAGGAACAGAACAGACAGCCTGGGACAGAACAGACAGTCTGGGACAGAACAGACAGCCTGGAACAGAACAGACAGTCTGGAACAGAACAGACAGCCTGGGACAGAACAGACAGCCTGGAACAGAACAGACAGCCTGGAACAGAACAGACAGCCTGGAACAGAACAGACAGCCTGGGACAGAACAGACAGCCTGGGACAGAACAGACAGCCTGGAACAGAACAGACAGCCTGGAACAGAACAGACAGCCTGGAACAGAACAGACAGCCTGGGACAGAACAGACAGCCTGGAACAGAACAGACACAAACAAGCATTTTCTTTTTATGATCTTACTAGTTAAAAAATAAATTGTATTTCCTGATACTAAAAATCTCCTAACATTACATCATCACCTGGAACGTCAACAACACCTACCTTATTGTTTAATAAAATATTTTATATATATTTATACATACGTATATAAACCTTTATTTTACCAGGCAATTCAGTTGCTGTCCCCAGTCCACCTGGCCGTGCTGCTGCTCCAGTTTCAACTGACCTGAGCCCTAGGACCATGCCCCAGGACTACCTGACATGATGACTCCTTGCTGTCCCCAGTCCACCTGGCCGTGCTGCTGCTCCAGTTTCAACTGTTCTGCCTGTGATTATTATTATTTGACCATGCTGGTCATTTATGAACATTTGAACATCTTGGCCATGTTCTGTTATAATCTCCACCCGGCACAGCCAGAAGAGGACTGGCCACCCCTCATAGCCTGGTTCCTCTCTAGGTTTATAATCTCCACCCGGCACAGCCAGAAGAGGACTGGCCACCCCTCATAGCCTGGTTCCTCTCTAGGTTTATAATCTCCACCCGGCACAGCCAGAAGAGGACTGGCCACCCCTCATAACCTGGTTCCTCTCTAGGTTTATAATCTCCACCCGGCACAGCCAGAAGAGGACTGGCCACCCCTCATAGCCTGGTTCCTCTCTAGGTTTCTTCCTAGGTTTTGGCCTTTCTAGGGAGTTTTTCCTAGCCACCGTGCTTCTACACCTGCATTGCTTGCTGTTTGGGGTTTTACGCTGTGTTTCTGTACAGCACTTTGAGATATCAGCTGATGTACGAAGGGCTATATAAATAAATTTGATTTGAGTTAAGAACAAATTCTTATTTACAATGACGGCCTACCGGGGAACAGTGGGTTAACTGCCTCGTTCAGGGTCAGAACGACAGATTTTTACCTTGTCAGTTCTGGGATTCGATCTGGCAACCTTATGGTTAGTGACCCAACGCTCTAATCACTAGGCTACCTGCCGCCCCCAACAGTATTAAATATGAACCGACAATGGCATAACAGAAGGAACTGTCTCAGTTAAACCACTGTTGTTGAGTCAGTTTCCTCAGCTCTGTCAGGTTGTGTAAATTGGCACAACTATTACCTACATTGTATACTACTTTGACCAGGGAGGCATTACTACTATTCACTAGGCTGTAGAGAGACGGAGGCCCACAGCCCACTAGGCTGTAGAGAGACGGAGGCCCACTAGGCTGTAGAGAGACGGAGGCCCACAGCCCACTAGGCTGTAGAGAGACGGAGGCCCACAGCCCACTAGGCTGTAGAGAGACGGAGGCCCACAGCCCACTAGGCTGTAGAGAGAAGGAGGCCCACTAGGCTGTAGAGAGACGGAGGCCCACAGCCCACTAGGCTGTAGAGAGACGGAGGCCCACTAGGCTGTAGAGAGACGGAGGTCCACTAGGCTGTAGAGAGACGGAGGCCCACAGCCAACTAGGCTGTAGAGAGACGGAGGCCCACAGCCCACTAGGCTGTAGAGAGACGGAGGCCCACAGCCCACTAGGCTGTAGAGAGAAGGAGGACCACTAGGCTGTAGAGAGACGGAGGCCCACAGCCCACTAGGCTGTAGAGAGACGGAGGTCCACTAGGCTGTAGAGAGACGGAGGCCCACTAGGCTGTAGAGAGACGGAGGCCCACTAGGCTGTAGAGAGACGGAGGCCCACTAGGCTGTAGAGAGACGGAGGCCCACTAGGCTGTAGAGAGACGGAGGCCCACAGCCCACTAGGCTGTATAGAGACGGAGGCCCACAGCCCACTAGGCTGTAGAGAGACGGAGGCCCACTAGGCTGTAGAGAGACGGAGGCCCACAGCCCACTAGGCTGTAGAGAGACGGAGGCCCACAGCCCACTAGGCTGTAGAGAGACGGAGGCCCACTAAGCTGAAGAGAGACGGAGGCCCAAAGCCCACTAGGCTGTAGAGAGACGGAGGCCCAAAGCCCACTAGGCTGTAGAGAGACGGAGGTCCACTAGGCTGTAGAGAGACGGAGGCCCACAGCCCACTAGGCTGTAGAGAGACGGAGGCCCACTAGGCTGTAGAGAGACGGAGGCCCACAGCCCACTAGGCTGTAGAGAGACGGAGGCCCACTAGGCTGTAGAGAGACGGAGGCCCACTAGGCTGTAGAGAGACGGAGGCCCACTAGGCTGTAGAGAGACGGAGGCCCACTAGGCTGTAGAGAGACGGAGGCCCACTAGGCTGTAGAGAGACGGAGGCCCACTAAGCTGTAGAGAGACGGAGGCCCACTAGGCTGTAGAGAGACGGAGGCCCACTAAGCTGTAGAGAGACGGAGGCCCACAGCCCACTAGGCTGTAGAGGCTGTAGAGAGACGGAGGCCCACTAGGCTGTAGAGAGACGGAGGCCCACTAGGCTGTAGAGAGACGGAGGCCCACAGCCCACTAGGCTGTAGAGAGACGGAGGCCCACAGCCCACTAGGCTGTAGTGAGACGGAGGCCCACAGCCCACTAGGCTGTAGAGGCTGTAGAGAGACGGAGGCCCACTAGGCTGTCGAGAGACGGAGGCCCACTAGGCTGTCGAGAGACGGAGGCCCACTGAGCGGAAGTACATACCTTCCTACAGATCAGCTGTCCTTCATACTCTGAATGTTCTGTTTGCAATGTGTTCAGCAAGGGGCCAATTCCAAACAGAGTTAAGGGCTTGTAATTAATTCAATTTTTATGAACTTTTCTTCACCTGCTATTCACCTGTTATTCACTTGTTATTAATCTGCTATACACCTGTTATTCACCTGCTATTCACCTGCTATTCACCTGCTATACACCTGTTATTCACCTGCTATTCACCTGCTATTCACCTGCTATTCACCTGCTATTCACCTGCTATTCACCTGCTATTCACCTGCTATTCACCTGTTATTCACCTGCTATTCACCTGCTATACACCTGCTATTCACCTGCTATTCACCTGTTATACACCTGCTATTCACCTGCTATACACCTGCTATTCACCTGCTATTCACCTGCTATTCACCTGTTATACACCTGCTATACACCTGCTATTCACCTGCTATACACCTGCTATTCACCTGCTATACACCTGTTATTCACCTGCTATTCACCTGCTATTCACCTGCTATTCACCTGCTATACACCTGTTATTCACCTGTTATACACCTGCTATTCACCTGCTATTCACCTGTTATTCACCTGCTATTCACCTGCTATACACCTGCTATTCACCTGCTATTCACCTGTTATTCACCTGCTATTCACCTGCTATACACCTGCTATACACCTGCTATTCACCTGTTATTCACCTGCTATTCACCTGCTATTCACTTGTTATTAATCTGCTATACACCTGCTATTCACCTGCTATTCACTTGTTATTAATCGACTTAGCCGAGATGGCATAGCAGTTCAGACGTCTTTTGTCCTCGTCTTGTCGTGTCGTGTATATATATATATTTACAACTTTTTTCACATACATTTTATTTTTATTTTCCATCAACTCATCTTCAAAACACTCTCCTGCAACCCGCCTCACCAATTTATATTTATAAATAAGTATTATTTACCTCAAATCTGCAATCCTCCAAGAAGCTAGCCAGAAGCTAGCCAGAAACTCCAAGAAGCTAGCCAGAAACTAGCCAGAAGCTAGCCAGGAGCTAGCCAGAAGCTAATCAGAAGCTAGTTCAGAAGCTAGTTAGCTTCTTTACTGGCAACTCGTTAGTATTCAGCTAACCACGGTTTGTGGTCATCAGCTATCCTTTAGCTCGAAAATCTATCGCCAGTTTTGTACGGCGCAGTGCGGCTCGGAACGGAACATACCGGACCAATTTTTCTCTCCATGTCCCTGGATTTCAACTGCTCTCTGGACATTCATTCCCGGATCTCACAGCTAGCTGGCTGCTATCCGTGTGTCTATCTGCTTTCGTCGATTCCGGAGCAAACATCAATTACTCCGGAGCTAGCCAGCTCCGTCAATCACTCCTGACCTCCGTCAATCACTCCTGGGCTGGGCTCCGTCAATCACACCTATCCGGACCCGTTTTACTGCCTACGCGGAGCCCCACCGGGCCTTCACAACTGGACTGCCGACGTTATCTACCCGAAGGAGATCCGTCTGGCTCCTCCGTCGCGACGTTACCTGAACGCCCATCTGCGGCCTGCTAACCGTTAGCTGTCTTACCGGCTGCTCTCAGAATAGACAATCGGACAATTTATTTATTTTTATTATTAACATGTTTCTTCTTGGGCCTCTATAACTATATCTATTGTTTTTATTTTTGTTGTTGTTGTGTGATTTGGATGAATCCCCTCTACCACACGGAACCCCACTAATCTACTGACGGAACGCAAGAGGTGGCTAGCAACAGACCTCCATCCTATGCTAGCTTGCTAACGATGTCCTGGCTAGCTGTCTAAATCGCCGTGACCCCCAAACCAACCTCTCCACTCCCTGGACCCCTTTGATCACTCGACTAAGGATGCCTCTCCTTAATGTCAATATGTCTTGTCCATTGCTGTTCTGGTTAGTGTTTATTGGCTTATTTCACTGTAGAGCCTCTAGTCCTGCTCACTATACCTTATCCAACTTATTAGTTCCACCACCCACACATGCAATGACATCTCCTGGTTTCAATGATGTTTCTAGAGACAATATCTCTCTCTTCATCACACAATACCTAGGTTTACCTCTACTGTATTCACATCTTACCATACCTTTGTCTGTACATTATACCTTGATGCTATTTTATCACCCCCAGAAACCTCCTTTTACTCTCTGTTCCAGACGTTCTAGACGACCAATTCTTATTGCTTTTAGCCGTACCCTTATTCTTCTCCTCCTATGTTCCTCTGGCGATGTAGAGGTGAATCCAGGCCCTGCAGTGCCTAGCTCCACTCCTATTCCCCAGGCGCTCTCTTTTGATGACTTCTGTAACCGTAATAGCCTTGGTTTCATGCATGTTAACATTAGAAGCCTCCTCCCTAAGTTTGTTTTATTCACTGCTTTAGCACACTCTGCCAACCCGGATGTTCTAGCTGTGTCTGAATCCTGGCTTAGGAAGACCACCAAAAATTCAGAAATTTTAATTCCAAACTACAACATTTTCAGACAAGATAGAACTGCCAAAGGGGGCGGTGTTGCAATCTACTGCAAAGATAGCCTGCAGAGTTCTGTCCTACTATCCAGGTCTGTACCCAAACAATTTGAACTTCTACTTTTAAAAATCCACCTCTCTAAAAACAAGTCTCTCACCGTTGCCGCCTGCTATAGACCACCCTCTGCCCCCAGCTGTGCTCTGGACACCATATGTGAACTGATTGCCCCCCATCTATCTTCAGAGCTCGTGCTGCTAGGCGACCTAAACTGGAACATGCTTAACACCCCAGCCATCCTACAATCTAAACTTGATGCCCTCAATCTCACACAAATTATCAATGAACCTACCAGGTACCCCCAAAGCCTTAAACACGGGCACCCTCATAGATATCATCCTAACCAACTTCCCCTCTAAATACACCTCTGCTGTCTTCAACCAAGATCTCAGCGATCACTGCCTCATTGCCTGCATCCGTAATGGGTCAGCGGTCAAACGACCTCCACTCATCACTGTAAAACGCTCCCTGAAACACTTCAGCGAGCAGGCCTTTCTAATCGACCTGGCGGGGTATCCTGGAAGGATATTGATCTCATCCCGTCAGTAGAGGATGCCTGGATATTTTTTTAAAATGCCTTCCTAACAATCTTAAATAAACATGCCCCATTCAAGAAATTTAGAACCAGGAACAGATATAGCCCTTGGTTCTCCCCAGACCTGACTGCCCTTAACCAACACAAAAACATCCTATGGCGTTCTGCATTAGCATCGAACAGCCCCGTGATATGCAGCTGTTCAGGGAAGCTAGAAACCGTTATACACAGGCAGTTAGAAAAGCCAAGGCTAGCTTTTTCAAGCAGAAATTTGCTTCCTGCAACACTAACTCAAAAAGTTCTGGGACACTGTAAAGTCCATGGAGAATAAGAACACCTCCTCCCAGCTGCCCACTGCACTGAAGATAGGAAACACTGTCACCACTGATAAATCCACCATAATTGAGAATTTCAATAAGCATTTTTCTACGGCTGGCCATGCTTTCCACCTGGCTACTCCTACCCCGGTCAACAGCACTGCACCCCCAACAGCAACTCGCCCAAGCCTTCCCCATTTCTCCTTCTCCCAAATCCATTCAGCTGAAGTTCTGAAAGAGCTGAAAATCTGGACCCCTACAAATCAGCCGGGCTAGACAATCTGGACCCTTTCTTTCTAAAATTATCTGCCGAAATTGTTGCCACCCCTATTACTAGCCTGTTCAACCTCTCTTTCGTGTCGTCTGAGATTCCCAAAGATTGGAAAGCAGCTGCGGTCATCCCCCTCTTCAAAGGGGGACACTCTTGACCCAAACTGCTACAGACCTATATCTATCCTACCATGCCTTTCTAAGGTCTTCGAAAGCCAAGTCAACAAACAGATTACCGACCATTTCGAATCTCACCATACCTTCTCTGCTATGCAATCTGGTTTCAGAGCTGGTCATGGGTGCACCTCAGCCACGCTCAAGGTCCTAAACGATATCTTAACCGCCATCGATAAGAAACATTACTGTGCAGCCGTATTCATTGATCTGGCCAAGGCTTTCGACTCTGTCAACCACCACATCCTCATCGGCAGACTCGACAGCCTTGGTTTCTCAAATGATTGCCTCGCCTGGTTCACCAACTACTTCTCTGATAGAGTTCAGTGTGTCAAATCGGAGGGTCTGCTGTCCGGACCTCTGGCAGTCTCTATGGGGGTGCCACAGGGTTCAATTCTTGGACCGACTCTCTTCTCTGTATACATCAATGAGGTCGCTCTTGCTGCTGGTGAGTCTCTGATCCACCTCTACGCAGACGACACCATTCTGTATACTTCCGGCCCTTCTTTGGACACTGTGTTAACAACCCTCCAGGCAAGCTTCAATGCCATACAAATCTCCTTCCGTGGCCTCCAATTGCTCTTAAATACAAGTAAAACTAAATGCATGCTCTTCAACCGATCGCTACCAGCACCTACCCGCCTGTCCAACATCACTACTCTGGACGGCTCTGACAACTACAAATACTTAGGTGTCTGGTTAGACTGTAAACTCTCCTTCCAGACCCATATCAAACATCAAACATCTCCAATCCAAAGTTAAATCTAGAATTGGCTTCCTATTTCGCAACAAAGCATCCTTCACTCATGCTGCCAAACATACCCTTGTAAAACTGACCATCCTACCAATCCTCGACTTTGGCGATGTCATTTACAAAATAGCCTCCAATACCCTACTCAACAAATTGGATGCAGTCTATCACAGTGCAATCCGTTTTGTCACCAAAGCCCCATATACTACCCACCATTGCGACCTGTACGCTCTCGTTGGCTGGCCCTCGCTTCATACTCGTCGCCAAACCCACTGGCTCCATGTCATCTACAAGACCCTGCTAGGTAAAGTCCCCCCTTATCTCAGCTCACTGGTCACCATAGCATCTCCCACCTGTAGCACACGCTCCAGCAGGTATATCTCTCTAGTCACCCCCAAAACCAATTCTTTCTTTGGCCGCCTCTCCTTCCAATTCTCTGCTGCCAATGACTGGAAAGAACTACAAACATCTCTGAAACTGGAAACACTTATCTCCCTCACTAGCTTTAAGCACCAACTGTCAGAGCATCTTACAGATTACTGCACCTGTACATAGCCCACCTATAATTTAGCCCAAACAACTACCTCTTTCCCAACTGTATTTAATTTATTTATTTATTTTGCTCCTTTGCACCCCATTATTTTTATTTCTACTTTGCACATTCTTCCATTGCAAAACTACCATTCCAGTGTTTTACTTGCTATATTGTAAATTTACTTTGCCACCATGGCCTATTTTTTGCCTTTACCTCACCTTCTCACCTAATTTGCTCACATTGTATATAGACTTGATTTTTTTACTGTATTATTGACTGTATGTTTGTTTTACTCCATGTGTAACTCTGTGTCGTTGTATGTGTCGAACTGCTTTACACCTGTTATTCACCTGCTATTCACCTGCTAGTCACATGTTATTCACCTGTTATTCACCTGCTATTCACCTGTTATTCACCTGCTATACACCTGCTATTCACCTGTTATTCACCTGCTATAGTATCTGTAGTATCTGGGATCTACATCTGTTTATATTAGTTACTGTGCTGTTACTAAGCAGTAATGCATTACGGCAGTGTTATGTTACTACACCTAATAGGAAATGCACATGCGCACTGGAATGCCGCAAACTGTAGAGCACGAGGGGTTTTTGACTAAAGGACAACTAACTGTACTCCCGTCTCCTGCCTGGTCATTTCTCCACAACACAAATATTACAGTGGCGACGAGGTGATTAAACTACATAAACGGACATTGCTTGAAGGGAAGAATGTTGCGTGAGTAATGAAACTCCCAAAAAAATTATGTAATTCGTCAGTTATTTTTTATTTTCTTTCGCCAGTAGAGTAGGCTAAACACTGCTAGCACTGCTAGTACAGTATTCAGGAGCTGCCAAGTAGCAAGACTATTGGAGTCCAGAATAGCGACACTGCCCTCTGGTGGTTAAATAAAATAAACTGTCATTGAACCCATTGAAATTAGGCGATCTCAGTGGAGAAATATTGTCAAGGAAGAAAAAAAAAGGAAGAAGGGACGTAACACGGTGTGTACATTAATACAAATGAGTGCAGTGAATGAAGTAATTGCAGAAACTTCTGAAGTGAAGAAGTAGATGAATATTCAGAAAATTAAGGAATATATGGAAACTGAACAATTAACTGTGAAAATGGCAACCATTGGTCGAGTACCAGAGTTTGAGGCTACAAAAGAGGATTCTGATTCCTATTTGGAGCGTTTTGAGCGTTGGCTGGCTGCAAATGAAATCAAAGATGGAAAGAAAGCAGACGTATTTCTCAGTGTTTTGGGTCCAACTGAGTATGGATTGCTGAAAGGTCTCATTGAACCAATGAAAGCAGTGGAGTTGAACTATGCAGAACTGACTGAAACTCTTTCAAGGTATTTCAAGCCTAAGCCAATTCTCATTGCAGAACGTTTCAGATTTTACCAACGTCACCAGAGTCAAGGGGAAACCGTGGCTGACTACATCCTTGCTTTGAAAAGGCTGGCAAGTACATGTGAGTTTGCACGATTTCTTGATGATGCTCTCCGAGACAAGTTTGTATGTGGTCTCACAGGTGAAGCATATCACAGAAGGCTCGTGTCAGAGAAGGACCTGACCTTTAAGAAAGCCTGTGATATAGCACTTGGACTCGAGCTTGCCCACAGGGATACTATTGAGCTATCGGGACATGCAGAACGTCAGAAAGGTGTTCACAAGGTCAGTGATGCACGTGGTGAAAAAAGCTCACAAAAGTCACACTTTTTTCAGTCCCGTCCTCAAGGTTACACAAGAACAAAGCAGCCCACATCTCAAAGGTCTAAGCCAAGTTGCTACAGATGTGGGGGAGATAATCATCAGCACAGTGAATGTCGATTCCAAAAGGAAAAGTGCCACAATTGTGGAAAGGTTGGACATTTACAGAGAGTGTGTAAAGCCTCGGAACGCACAGCAAGAGCGCACAAAGTGTCAGACGCAGCACAAGAAGAGGAAGGTACAACTGAAACAGTAGTGGAACTGTTCACAGTGTACACAGCTCAACAATTAAAAGATGGAATCTATCTCAACATGGAGTTAGCGGGAAAACCAGTTAAAATGCAGCTGGACCCCGGAGCGTCTGTATCCCTGGTTCCAGAGAGACTCTACAAAGAAAAACTGAAAGAGTGCCCTCTTCAGCCCGCGTCCATCCGCCTTTCTTCATACACTGGTGACACTATTCCTGTGTTAGGGCAGATCCAGGTACCAGTCCGGTATGAGGGGAAGGAGTGGACGCTACCGCTTGTCATTGTTAACGGAGAAAAATCAGCCTTGCTAGGCAGAAACTGGCTACAAAAGATCAAGTTGAACTGGGGAGAAATCTTCAGTCTGAGAAATGACAAACCAGTGAGTCAGGCTACACTCACTAACATGCTGGAGAAGCACAAAGAACTTTTCAAAGATGGCTACGGTGAAATACAAGACTTCACAGCACAAACCTCACAAACCACATCCAGTTCCCTATGCTCTTAAGGAAGCAGTAGAAGAAGGAACCAAGCCTATCTTTCACAAACCACGTCCAGTTCCCTATGCTCTTAAGGAAGCAGTAGAGAAGGAACCAAGCCTATCTTTCACAAACCACGTCCAGTTCCCTATGCTCTTAAGGAAGCAGTAGAGAAGGAACCAAACCACGTCCAGTTCCCTATCTTTCAGCCAAACCACGTCCAGTTCCCTATGCTCTTAAGGAAGCAGTAGAGAAGGAACCAAGCCTATCTTTCACAAACCACATCCAGTTCCCTATGCTCTTAAGGAAGCAGTAGAGAAGGAACCAAGCCTATCTTTCACAAACCACGTCCAGTTCCCTATGCTCTTAAGGAAGCAGTAGAGAAGGAACCAAGCCTATCTTTCACAAACCACGTCCAGTTCCCTATGCTCTTAAGGAAGCAGTAGAGAAGGAACCAAGCCTATCTTTCACAAACCACGTCCAGTTCCCTATGCTCTTAAGGAAGCAGTAGAGAAGGAACCAAGCCTATCTTTCACAAACCACGTCCAGTTCCCTATGCTCTTAAGGAAGCAGTAGAGAAGGAACCAAGCCTATCTTTTTCACAGTTCCCTATGCCTTAAGGAAGCAGTAGAGAAGGAACCAAGCCTAGTTCACAAACCCTCCAGTTCCCTATGCTCTTAAGGAAGCAGTAGAGAAGGAACCAAGCCTATCTTTCACAAACCACGTCCAGTTCCCTATGCTCTTAAGGAAGCAGTAGAGAAGGAACCAAGCCTATCTTTCACAAACCACGTCCAGTTCCCTATGCTCTTAAGGAAGCAGTAGAGAAGGAACCAAGCCTATCTTTCACAAACCACAAACCACGTCCAGTTCCCTATGCTCTTAAGGAAGCAGTAGAGAAGGAACCAAGCCTATCTTTCACAAACCACGTCCAGTTCCCTATGCTCTTAAGGAAGCAGTAGAGAAGGAACCAAGCCTATCTTTCACAAACCACGTCCAGTTCCCTATGCTCTTAAGGAAGCAGTAGAGAAGGAACCAAGCCTATCTTTCACAAACCACGTCCAGTTCCCTATGCTCTTAAGGAAGCAGTAGAGAAGGAACCAAGCCTATCTTTCACAAACCACGTCCAGTTCCCTATGCTCTTAAGGAAGCAGTAGAGAAGGAACCAAGCCTATCTTTCACAAACCACGTCCAGTTCCCTATGCTCTTAAGGAAGCAGTAGAGAAGGAACCAAGCCTATCTTTCACAAACCACGTCCAGTTCCCTATGCTCTTAAGGAAGCAGTAGAGAAGGAACTGGACCGCCTACAGAAGAATAACATAATAACGAAAGTAGCGAGGAGCGACTGGGCCGCTCCGATTGTTGTAGTCCCAAAGAAAGACAAGACCGTCAGAATGTGCGGTGACTACAAGATCACAGTAAATCGCTGCATACTACCAGAGGAATATCCACTACCAAACGCTGAAGATCTGTTTGCCACTCTAGCTGGTGGGAAGGTTTTCAGTAAGCTGGACCTGGCATTCGCTTATCAGCAACTGAAGCTGGATCCGGAGTCAGAACAGTATCTGACCATCAATACACACAAGGGGCTATTCAGATTCAATCGCTTGGCCTATGGAATCTCGACAGCTCCAGCGATATTCCAACAAACAATGGATCAGATCTTGGACGGTATAGACCATGTTGTGTGCTTCATGGACGACATCCTCGTGTCAGCACCAACCATTGGAGAGCACCTTGTAGTGCTGGACAAAGTGATGTCAAGACTGGAGAAATACGGAGTGAGAATGAAACGCAGCAAGTTGAAAAATGTTTAAGAATGCATTGTTCAGATATTGCATTAGTAGTTACCTAACATATTTACCTTGTTCTCTGGGAGTTAAACACTATGGGGGAGGAGTGTAGTATCTGGGATCTACATCTGTTTATATTAGTTACTGTGCTGTTACTAAGCAGTAATGCATTACGGCAGTGTTACGTTACTACACCTAATAGGAAATGCACATGCGCACTGGAATGCCGGGAACTGTAGAGCACGAGGGGTTTTTGACTAAAGGACAACTAACTGTACTCCCGTCTCCTGCCTGGTCATTTCTACACAACACAAATATTACACTATTCACCTGTTATTCACCTGCTATTCACCTGCTATTCACCTGTTATACACCTGTTATACACCTGTTATTCACCTGCTATACACCTGCTATACACCTGCTATTCACCTGCTATTCACCTGCTATTCACTTGTTATTAATCTGCTATACACCTCTTTGAGGAACAAAACACTTTTGTCACGGCAACTGGTTTGATACTACATTCACCTCTGAAGGTAAATAATGTACTTACTACATTCAGTGATCTGGCTCTGATGTGTCATCCTGAGGCTCTCAGAGATAAAATGTAGAATAGTTTTGTTTAATAAAATCCAGTTTTATGTTCGACAGATTGACCCCATTGTTGTCTCTGGCTCCACTCCCACCCCATCCGGACATCTAGATGTGAATAAATGTTCGACAGTTTGACCCCACTGTTGTCTCTGGCTCCACTCCCATCCCATCCGGACATCTAGATGTGAATAAATGTTCCATCCGGACACAGTTTGAGTTTGACCCCACTGTTGTCTCTGGCTCCACTCCCACCCCATCCGGACATCTAGATGTGAATAAATGTTCGACAGTTTGACCCCACTGTTGTCTCTGGCTCCACTCCCACCCCATCCGGACATCTAGATGTGAATAAATGTTCGACAGTTTGACCCCACTGTTGTCTCTGGCTCCACTCCCACCCCATCCGGACATCCGGACATCACCCCATCCGGACATCTGTGAATAAATGTTCGACAGTTTGACCCCACTGTTGTCTTTGGCTCCACTCCCATCCGGACATCTAGATGTGAATAAATGTTCGACAGTTTGACCCCACTGTTGTCTCTGGCTCCACTCCCACCCCATCCGGACATCTAGATGTGAATAAATGTTCGACAGTTTGACCCCACTGTTGTCTCTGGCTCCACTCCCACCCCATCCGGACATCTAGATGTGTGAATGTGTATAAGCTAGTGAATAAATGTTCGACAGTTTGACCCCACTGTTGTCTCTGGCTCCACTCCCACCCCATCCGGACATCTAGATGTGTGAATGTGTATAAGCTAGTGATCCATCATGTATGAACATTTCTGGGAGTCTGTAAACTTATATTTTGTATTACCATAGCATTTATGTATGTTCTCTATAAGTTATGTAGTTGAAAATGAATATATTGACCAATTCGGCAACATTTGGGCAAACTCCTGGCAGACTTTATGCAAAATATTGAGTAGTAATGTAATTCTTCACTGGATCAGTCTGACACTTTGTACACACACTGATGCCATCTTGTGGACAACATTTAAATTACACCTAGGATCCTATCTTAATGTATGGCATTTCAAAAGCTGATGGAGAAAAGAAAATGTGAAAACACATGTTTTTTTGTTTGTATTGTCTTTTAACAGATCTAATGTGTTATATTCTCCTACATTAATTTCACATTTCCACAAATTTCAAAGTGTTTCATTTGAAATGGTATCAATAATATGCATATCCTTGCTTCAAGGTCCTGGGTTACAGGCAGTTAGATTCAGGTATGTCATTTTAGGATGAAATTGGAAAAAAAAGGGTTCCGATCCTTAAGAGGGGAATTACACAGTTTTCTGCCAGAACTATTTTTTTTCCCCTTTCAGGTGTGATTTAATCATTGACTCAGCACGTCCAATTTCATTGTTTCTCTATGAACAATTGGTTTTTTAAGAGTGGAAAAACAAAACAAA
Source organism: Oncorhynchus nerka (assembly GCF_034236695.1). Taxonomy (NCBI): domain Eukaryota; kingdom Metazoa; phylum Chordata; class Actinopteri; order Salmoniformes; family Salmonidae; genus Oncorhynchus; species Oncorhynchus nerka. The sequence goes on from NC_088407.1 coordinate 90,035,071, forward strand.
TGTAAAACCAGGAAAAATACAACTGAAAACATAATGTTGAGTCATACTCTGTGGTGGAGTTGATGTGTAGTGTACAGTACTTACGAAGGCATCCTCTTTAGTGTAGTACTCTGGTATGGGGATGTAGTGGTTGGCTGTTTTAACCATGTCTGTGTCATTCTCCTTGGCGTCCCACATGATATTGTTCAGGTCGGGGAAGTTGTGGTTCATATCGACCCACTCGTAGCTGTAGCGCCCCAGAGCCCAACCTGCCAGCTCTGACCCCTGGAGAGAAGTTAAGTTGAGATGCATGTTTAAAGCTATTTTCAATATCACACAATCGATTGATCAATCAATATGTCCTACATCCCTTCCTTATTCTAATATGAAGTCATCACGTGGAGGTTCTGAGTCCTCTCTCTAGAGTTCTAATATGAAGTCATCACGTGGAGGTTCTGAGTCCTCTCTCTAGAGTTCTAATATGAAGTCATCACGAGGAGGTTCTGAGTCCTCTCTCTAGAGTTCTCTGACCACAAGGTGGTGCTCTTTCCATGGTCCTTTGAGGCAGATTTCAACCAGTGAGGAAATGCAGTTTTTCGACATCTCCCATTACCACACAGTCAGCCAGTCAATTAACCAGTCAATAATTCAAATCAATCAATACATCCCTTATCCCCTGCTCCGCCCCTCATCCTACCTTTTCAAAGGCTGTTTCATATCCATCAGGGTTCATAGACGGCAGTAGGTGGATACGTGTGGTGGTCACCAGACGGACGATGCGTGGGTTGCCTCGTCTAAACTCTCGACAGATGTACTGCATGAGGTTCAGCACCAGCTCTCTGCCAACCACCTCGTTGCCATGCATACCTGCCACATAGCGGAACTCTGGCTCACCTGCAGGGGAACAGGGGATGTTTCTACAATGTCAATACGATACAACTTTATTGTCCATGTTACAGTGAACAACGGAAATTGGTCTTCTGCTCCAGGCAGGGTTTTGTTGTCATGACGTCAACATCAGCAATGCATTCTTTCTACTTGATAAAGCTTCCAAGCTTTCATTATTGTGTTGGGCAGTGACTCCAGCTCAACAAGATCTCATAGTTTCCCCTTCGAAATTCAACGCATTATGGATGAATGTCTATTTTTGACGCGTTAATTTTGCAAGGTTACAGGGTTAATTCTGCTTGGTTACAGTTAATTCTGCTTGGTTACAGGGTTAATTCTGCTTGGTTACAGGGTTAATTCTGCTTGGTTACAGGGTTAATTCTGTTTGGTTACAGGGTTAATTCTCCATGGTTACAGGGTTAATTCTGCATGGTTACAGGGTTAATTCCCCATGGTTACAGGGTTAATTCTGCATGGTTACAGGGTTAATTCTGCATGGTTACAAGGTTAAAACAGAAACAACTCAAAGGGTTAAGTTTCGGTATTCATTCTGAGTGGTTCAGATTAGAGCTATAGTTTGGCGTAGGCTTAAAACAAAATAATAAAAAATGACACGCTAGTACCATGAAGTGTTCTGTGTGGCTAGCGCGGTGGTCTGAGCAGCGCTCTCCGTGAACTGCGGCTAGCGCGGTGGTCTGAGCAGCGCTCTCCGTGAACTGCGGCTAGCGCGGTGGTTTGAGCAGCGCTCTCCGTGAACTGCGGCTAGCGCGGTGGTTTGAGCAGCGCTCTCTGTGAACTGCGGCTAGCGTGGTGGTTTGAGCAGCGCTCTCCGTGAACTGCGGCTAGCGCGGTGGTTTGAGCAGCGCTCTCCGTGAACTGCGGCTAGCGCGGTGGTTTGAGCAGCGCTCTCCATGAACTGCGGCTAGCGCGGTGGTCTGAGCAGCGCTCTCCGTGAACTGCGGCTAGCGCGGTGGTCTGAGCAGCGCTCTCCGTGAACTGCGGCTAGCGCGGTGGTTTGAGCAGCGCTCTCCGTGAACTGCGGCTAGCGCGGTGGTCTGAGCAGCGCTCTCCGTCTGCGAGCATCACGAGTTGGCACCCAGTGCTGGGGAATAGTTTTAATCGTGCTGAGGAAGGCATATATTGACGTTCTGGGGATCTTTTCAAACGTCCCGAAATCACTGTGTGTTTCCTAGTGATCAGTCCTGCTACAGCTATGGCTGCCAAAGTGTACAAAATGGACCACTGTGGCCGAACAACACACATCCTGTACAGATGGGAGAAGAGAGACCTAAAGAAACTAAACCAAGGGGGCTGTATGTATCAAGTGTCTCAGACTAGAAGGCCATTTAGGGATCAGTTCAGGCTTTCAGAACAATGAATAATATTACATTGACAGGAAGTGATTTGATCCTAGATCATCAGCTCTCGTATTCTACCTTCTATCATAAAGGTACTTATTGTGAAAGCTCCCTGTCATTTTCTTGTCCTTCCTGATTCTAATGAAAAACATATGAGGATCTCTTCTCTGCCCTGATTCAAAACAACAGGCTCCAGTTTAGAGAATCATATTACCGTTGAAACTCAAACTGAAAAAAAAACACAAAAAAAACAATATCAGCTCTTCCAAAATGGTTCTTCGCAGATGGATAGGGTTCTACTAATAACTATTTTCATTGGACGAACCCTTTCTGGAAAATGAGCTGTCTTTGTAGCGTAAAGGGTTCTACCTAGAACCTTTTTTATCGTAATAATTTTTTTATATATATTTTTTTAAAGAATTAGTTCTTTGATGATTCTTAGAAAAGATAAGGTTCTACATAAAACTCTTCTGAATCCGAATAAACATTTTATGGTATTTTTTTCCCTCTCTCTTTCTTTTAAATAAAGAGTTACAATTTTAAAGGGTATTAAAGGCAGGTGGAACTCAAGCTTTAGATGATAAAATGGTTTGTGGTAAAAAAAAAACATTTATACAGGGTTCTACCTAGCACCATGTAGGGATCCCCTATGGAGGCAAATTGAAGAACCCTGTATGCTTCTGCTTAGAATCATTTTTTTATCTAAGAGATATTTCCCAATCTGTCGACATGAAACCCTGTTGAAGACAGCTTGCTGTAACGTTGGTGAATAAACTAAAGCATCGGAGCTACTAGAGAGAGCAGCTTTTCCTTTTCTAAAACAATCTGTTTATATAACTCGTCTTTCAAGAATAGCTAAAAAGTGGTTTTTCACTTGTATATTTTTGCAGAAGTAAAAAAGAGACTGTGAATATAACTAGAACTGACTAGGGAGGGACATTTCTACCGATACAAACGATGGTGACCGAGGAATCTGTCTTGTGCTGCTTGGTCTTCACTTGAAATCATTATCCATTTGTTGATATAAGAGAGGCCTCCTCTCTCTGAAAACAGCAGTGTGTGTGTTTTCTCTCTGAAAACGGCGCCAATAACCCACAGAACCCTGCAGAAATACTTGGCAGACTGTCTGAGTATAAACAGCTTTGTCAAGCATGCCAGACACACACACACACACACACACACACACACACACACACACACACACACACACACACACACACAGCCAGAGGGGTTGACTTCTACCCTTTATGAAGCCCTGTTCTCAGAGCTGTTCACGAAGCCCTGTTCCCAGAGCTGTTTATGAAGCCCTGTTCCCAGAGCTGTTTATGAAGCCCTGTTCCCAGAGCTGTTCACGAAGCCCTGTTCTCAGAGCTGTTCACGAAGCCCTGTTCCCAGAGCTGTTTATGAAGCCCTGTTCCCAGAGCTGTTTATGAAGCCCTGTTCCCAGAGCTGTTTATGAAGCCCTGTTCCCAGAGCTGTTCATGAAGCCCTGTTCCCAGAGCTGTTCATGAAGCCCTGTTCCCAGAGCTGTTTATGAAGCCCTGTTCCCAGAGCTGTTCATGAAGCCCTGTTCCCAGAGCTATTCACGAAGCCCTGTTCTCAAGAGCTGTTCATGAAGCCCTGTTCCCAGAGCTATTCACCAAGCCCTGTTCTCAGGGCTTCATGAACGTTACAGCTGTTTAGTCCCAGTGTGGTCCCTATGGGCCCTGGCAACAAAAAAAGAAGAAGTAGTGCACTATATAGGGAATAGGGTGCCATTGAAGACATCTATCTGACCTAGTTCATGTTTTCCGGGGTTATCAGAGATCTCCATGACGTAGAGCTTCAGTCCGGTGTGGCTCTTCCCAATGGTGTAGATACGAGTGATACGAGGGCATTCTTCATTCACAGCCTTCATCAGCTGCAGAGAAGACAGACACACATCAGTGCTGGGACCTCATTGGACAGTAAAAACGTGTTTTTAAATAAAGAGGATATTGGATAAGCACTTACACATACAGAGGACAGTTACAGGTAGGACAGGTGTGTGGTGAGTGAGTGAGTGAGTGAGTGAGTGAGTGAGTGAGAGAGAGCGTGTGTGTGTGAGATCTCACCTTCCTCATCTCCTTGTAGTTGTGGTGTCTGAAGTCCAGGTTATCTTTAGAGCCAGACAGTTTTTCAGAGAAGTGTTGCCAAACGTTGTCCGGATCTAAGAGAATGAAGGCCGGGTTGATAAGATCTCTGTGCGTGTCCTTGACCAGGGTCAAGATGACATGCCAGGGTGTGGGGTACCAGTCAATTCAGGACATACACTGACCTTCCAACTTCCAATTCTTTTCAATGGTTTACTATTCTGAAGTGACTGGATTTGAAATGGAATTACATTACATTACATTTAAGTCATTTAGCAGACGCTCTTATCCAGAGCGACTTACAAATTGACCCCAACCCTGTAACATGCTACTTTACAAGCCAACTCCACTGGCTTCCAGTTGAAGCTCGCATCCGCTACAAGACCATGGTGCTTGCCTACGGAGCTGTGAGGGGAACGGCACCTCAGTACCTCCAGGCTCTGATCAGGCCCTACACCCAAACAAGGGCACTGCGTTCATCCACCTCTGGCCTGCTCGCCTCCCTACCACTGAGGAAGTACAGTTCCCGCTCAGCCCAGTCAAAACTGTTCGCTGCTCTGGCCCCCCAATGGTGGAACAAACTCCCTCACGACGCCAGGACAGCGGAGTCAATCACCACCTTCCGGAGACACCTGAAACCCCACCTCTTTAAGGAATACCTAGGATAGGATAAAGTAATCCTTCTCACCCCCCTTAAAAGATTTAGATGCACTATTGTAAAGGGCTGCTCCACTGGATGTCATAAGGTGAATGCACCAATTTGTAAGTCGCTCTGGATAAGAGCGTCTGCTAAATGACTTAAATGTAAAATGTTAAATGACAACACACTGGTTTAAATAGGCTGTTACCATGACAGTAGTTGTTGTACCAGGGGATAAGCCTACCAGGCTGTTGATACCATGACAGTAGTGGCTTTACCAGGGGATAAGCCTACCAGGCTGTTGATACCATGACAGTAGTGGCTTTACCAGGGGATAAGCCTACCAGGCTGTTGATACCATGACAGTAGTGGCTTTACCAGGGGATAAGCCTGCCAGGCTGTTGATACCATGACAGTAGTGGCTTTACCAGGGGATAAGCCTACCAGGCTGTTGATACCATGACAGTAGTTGCTTTACCAGGGGATAAGCCTACCAGGCTGTTGATACCATGACAGTAGTTGCTTTACCAGGGGATAAGCCTGCCAGGCTGTTGATACCATGACAGTAGTTGTTGTACCAGGGGATAAGCCTACCAGGCTGTTGATACCATGACAGTAGTGGCTTTACCAGGGGATAAGCCTACCAGGCTGTTGATACCATGACAGTAGTGGCTTTACCAGGGGATAAGCCTACCAGGCTGTTGATACCATGACAGTAGTGGCTTTACCAGGGGATAAGCCTGCCAGGCTGTTGATACCATGACAGTAGTGGCTTTACCAGGGGATAAGCCTACCAGGCTGTTGATACCATGACAGTAGTTGCTTTACCAGGGGATAAGCCTACCAGGCTGTTGATACCATGACAGTAGTTGCTTTACCAGGGGATAAGCCTGCCAGGCTGTTGATACCATGACAGTAGTTGTTGTACCAGGGGATAAGCCTACCAGGCTGTTGATACCATGACAGTAGTTGCTTTACCAGGGGATAAGCCTGCCAGGCTGTTGATACCATGACAGTAGTTGTTGTACCAGGGGATAAGCCTACCAGGCTGTTGATACCATGACAGTAGTTGTTGTACCAGGGGATAAGCCTACCAGGCTGTTGATACCATGACAGTAGTTGTTGTACCAGGGGATAAGCCTACCAGGCTGTTGATACCATGACAGTAGTTGTTGTACCAGGGGATAAGCCTACCAGGCTGTTGATACCATGACAGTAGTTGCTTTACCAGGGGATAAGCCTACCAGGCTGTTGATACCATGACAGTAGTTGTTGTACCAGGGGATAAGCCTACCAGGCTGTTGATACCATGACAGTAGTGGCTTTACCAGGGGATAAGCCTGCCAGGCTGTTGATACCATGACAGTAGTTGTTGTACCAGGGGATAAGCCTACCAGGCTGTTGATACCATGACAGTAGTTGCTTTACCAGGGGATAAGCCTGCCAGGCTGTTGATACCATGACAGTAGTTGTTGTACCAGGGGATAAGCCTACCAGGCTGTTGATACCATGACAGTAGTTGCTTTACCAGGGGATAAGCCTGCCAGGCTGTTGATACCATGACAGTAGTTGCTTTACCAGGGGATAAGCCTGCCAGGATGTTGATACCATGACAGTAGTGGCTTTACCAGGGGATAAGCCTGCCAGGCTGTTGATACCATGACAGTAGTGGCTTTACCAGGGGAGAAGCCTACCAGGCTGTTGATACCATGACAGTAGTTGCTTTACCAGGGGATAAGCCTACCAGGCTGTTGATACCATGACAGTAGTTGCTTTACCAGGGGATAAGCCTGCCAGGCTGTTGATACCATGACAGTAGTTGTTGTACCAGGGGATAAGCCTACCAGGCTGTTGATACCATGACAGTAGTTGCTTTACCAGGGGATAAGCCTGCCAGGCTGTTGATACCATGACAGTAGTTGCTTTACCAGGGGATAAGCCTACCAGGCTGTTGATACCATGACAGTAGTTGTTGTACCAGGGGATAAGCCTACCAGGCTGTTGATACCATGACAGTAGTTGTTGTACCAGGGGATAAGCCTACCAGGCTGTTGATACCATGACAGTAGTTGTTGTACCAGGGGATAAGCCTACCAGGCTGTTGATACCATGACAGTAGTTGCTTTACCAGGGGATAAGCCTACCAGGCTGTTGATACCATGACAGTAGTTGTTTTACCAGGGGATAAGCCTGCCAGGCTGTTGATAACATGACAGTAGTTGCTTTACCAGGGGATAAGCCTGCCAGGCTGTTGATACCATGACAGTAGTGGCTTTACCAGGGGATAAGCCTGCCAGGCTGTTGATACCATGACAGTAGTTGCTTTACCAGGGGATAAGCCTACCAGGCTGTTGATACCATGACAGTAGTTGTTGTACCAGGGGATAAGCCTACCAGGCTGTTGATACCATGACAGTAGTTGCTTTACCAGGGGATAAGCCTACCAGGCTGTTGATACCATGACAGTAGTTGTTTTACCAGGGGATAAGCCTGCTAGGCTGTTGATACCATGACAGTAGTTGTTGTACCAGGGGATAATCCTGCCAGGCTGTTGATACCATGACAGTAGTTGTTGTACCAGGGGATAATCCTGCCAGGATGCACTACCTGGATGGGTTTACTACAAAGCATGTGTGATGAGTTAGCCAGCTAACTTGCCTAAATATTCTGAAATAACTTAATATTTTTTTGAAAGATAATCTTGAAATGGGCATGGTCTAATTTACTCGAACAACTAAAAACACAATGAGCATGACCTAAAAACACAATGAGCATGACCTAAAAACACAATGAGCATGCCCTAAAAACACAATGAGCATGGCCTAAAAACACAATGAGCATGGCCTAAAAACACAATGAGCATGACCTAAAAACACAATGAGCATGCCCTAAAAACACAATGAGCATGCCCTAAAAACACAATGAGCATGCCCTAAAAACACAATGAGCATGACCTAAAAACACAATGAGCATGACCTAAAAACACAATGAGCATGACCTAAAAACACAAAGAGCATGCCCTAAAAACTGAGCATGCCCTAAAAACACAATGAGCATGCCCTAAAAACACAGATCTACGTTTATCTTTCTTATTAACCAGAAAATCAATAATTATTTCTGGATGTTTATAAAAGTTAGCTGGCTAAATCATCGATCCTGCTTTGTAGTAAACCCGTCTTCCAAGTGTCGTTGCTCTTGTGTTACTGCATAGAACATATACAGGACATATACAGGACATATACAGGACATATACAGGACATATAAGAGCGTCTGCTAAATGACTTAAATGTAAATGTAAATATACAGGACATATACAGAACATAGACATATACAGGACATATACAGGACATATACAGAACATATACAGGACATATACAGGACATATACAGAACATATACATATACAGAACATATACAGGACATATACAGGACATATACAGAACATATACATATACATATACAGGACATATACAGGATATATACAGGATATATACATATACAGGACATATACAGAACATATACAGGACATATACAGAACATATACATATACAGGACATATACAGGACATATACAGAACATATACAGGACATATACAGGACATATACAGAACATATACAGAACATATACAGGACATATACAGAACATATACAGAACATATACAGGACATATACAGAACATATACAGGACATATACAGAACATATACAGGACATATACAGAACATATACAGGACATATACAGAACATATACAGGACATAGACATATACAGGACATATACAGAACATATACATATACAGGACATATACAGGACATATACAGGACATATACATATACAGGACATATACAGGACATATACAGAACATATACAGGACATAGACATATACAGGACATATACAGAACATATACATATACAGGACATATACAGGACATATACAGGACATATACAGAACATAGACATATACAGGACATATACAGGACATATACAGGACATATACAGGACATATACATATACAGAACATATACAGAACATATACAGAACATATACAGGACATATACAGAACATATACATATACAGAACATATACAGAACATATACAGAACATATACAGGACATATACAGGACATATACAGAACATATACAGAACATATACAGGACATATACAGAACATATACAGAACATATACAGGACATATACAGGACATATACAGAACATATACAGGATATATACAGGACATATACAGAACATATACAGAACATATACAGGACATATACAGAACATATACAGAACATATACAGGACATATACAGGACATATCAGAACATATACATATACAGAACATATACAGGACATATACAGGACATATACAGAACATATACATATACAGAACATATACAGGACATATACAGGACATATACAGAACATATACAGAACATATACATATACAGGACATATACAGAACATATACAGAACATATACAGAACATATACAGGACATATACATATACAGGACATATACAGGACATATACAGGACATATACAGAACATATACATATACAGAACATATACAGAACATATACAGAACATATACAGGACATATACAGGACATATACAGAACATATACAGAACATATACAGGACATATACAGAACATATACAGAACATATACAGGACATATACAGGACATATACAGAACATATACAGGATATATACAGGACATATACAGAACATATACAGAACATATACAGGACATATACAGGACATATACAGAACATATACAGAACATATACAGGACATATACAGGACATATCAGAACATATACATATACAGAACATATACAGGACATATACAGGACATATACAGAACATATACATATACAGAACATATACAGGACATATACAGGACATATACAGAACATATACAGAACATATACATATACAGGACATATACAGAACATATACAGAACATATACAGAACATATACAGGACATATACATATACAGGACATATACAGGACATATACAGGACATATACAGAACATATACAGAACATATACAGGACATATACAGGACATATACAGAACATATACAGAACATATACAGGACATATACAGGACATATACAGAACATATACAGGATATATACAGGACATATACAGAACATATACAGAACATATACAGGACATATACAGGACATATACAGAACATATACAGAACATATACAGGACATATACAGGACATATCAGAACATATACATATACAGAACATATACAGGACATATACAGGACATATACAGAACATATACATATACAGAACATATACAGGACATATACAGGACATATACAGAACATATACAGAACATATACATATACAGGACATATACAGAACATATACAGAACATATACAGAACATATACAGGACATATACAGGACATATACAGGACATATACAGGACATATACAGAACATATACAGAACATATACAGGACATATACAGGACATATACAGGACATATACAGGACATATACAGAACATATACAGAACATATACAGAACATATACAGGACATATACAGAACATATACATATACAGAACATATACATATACAGGACATATACAGAACATATACAGGACATATACAGAACATATACAGGACATATACAGAACATATACAGGACATATACAGAACATATACAGGACATATACAGAACATATACAGGACATATACAGAACATATACATATACAGGACATATACAGAACATATACATATACATATACAGAACATATACATATACAGGACATATACAGAACATATACATATACATATACAGAACATATACATATACAGGACATATACAGAACATATACATATACAGGACATATACAGAACATATACAGAACATATACATATACAGAACATATACATATACAGGACATATACAGAACATATACAGGACATATACATATACAGGACATATACAGGACATATACAGGACATATACAGAACATATACAGAACATATACAGGACATATACAGGACATATACAGGACATATACAGGACATATACAGAACATATACAGGACATATACAGGACATATACATATACAGAACATATACAGGACATATACAGGACATATACATATACAGGACATATACAGGACATATACAGAACATATACAGAACATATACAGGACATATACAGGACATATACAGGACATATACAGGACATATACAGAACATATACAGGACATATACAGGACATATACAGGACATATACAGAACATATACAGGACATATACAGGACATATACAGGACATATACATATACAGAACATATACAGAACATATACAGAACATATACAGGACATATACAGGACATATACAGGGCATATACAGAACATATACAGAACATATACAGGATATATACAGGACATATACAGAACATATACAGAACATATACAGGACATATACAGGACATATACAGGACATATACAGGACATATACAGGACATATACAGGACATATACAGAACATATACAGAACATATACAGGACATATACAGGACATATACAGGACATATACATATACAGGACATATACAGAACATATACAGGACATATACAGGACATATACAGGACATATACAGAACATATACAGGACATATACAGAACATATACATATACAGGACATATACAGAACATATACATATACAGGACATATACAGAACATATACAGAACATATACAGAACATATACAGAACATATACAGGACATATACAGAACATATACATATACAGAACATATACATATACAGGACATATACAGAACATATACAGGACATATACAGAACATATACAGGACATATACAGAACATATACAGGACATATACAGAACATATACAGGACATATACAGAACATATACAGGACATATACAGGACATATACAGAACATATACAGGACATATACAGAACATATACAGAACATATACAGGACATATACAGGACATATACAGAACATATACAGAACATATACAGAACATACAGAACATATACAGGACATATACAGGACATATACAGAACATATACAGAACATATACAGAACATATACAGAACATATACAGGACATATACATATACAGGACATATACATATACATGACATATACAGAACATATACAGGACATATACAGAACATATACAGAACATATACAGGACATATACAGGACATATACAGAACATATACAGGACATATACAGGACATATACAGGACATATACAGGACATATACAGGACATATACATATACAGAACATATACAGGACATATACATATACAGGACATATACAGAACATATACATATACAGAACATATACATATACAGGACATATACAGAACATATACAGGACATATACAGAACATATACAGAACATATACAGGACATATACATAACATATACAGGACATATACATATACAGGACATATACAGGACATATACATATACAGGACATATACATATACAGAACATATACATATACAGGACATATACAGAACATATACAGAACATATACAGGACATATACAGGACATATACAGAACATATACAGAACATATACAGAACATATACAGGACATATACATATACAGAACATATACATATACAGAACATATACAGAACATATACATATACAGAACATATACAGAACATATACAGGACATATACAGAACATATACAGAACATATACATATACAGGACATATACAGAACATATACAGGACATATACAGAACATATACAGGACATATACAGAACATATACAGGACATATACAGAACATATACATATACAGGACATATACAGAACATATACATATACAGGACATATACAGAACATATACAGAACATATACAGAACATATACAGAACATATACATATACAGGACATATACAGGACATATACAGAACATATACAGGACATATACAGAACATATACAGGACATATACATATACAGAACATATACAGAACATATACAGGACATATACAGAACATATACAGAACATATACAGAACATATACAGAACATATACAGGACATATACAGGACATATACAGAACATATACAGGACATATACAGAACATATACAGAACATATACAGGACATATACAGGACATATACAGAACATATACAGGACATATACAGAACATATACAGGACATATACATATACAGAACATATACAGAACATATACAGAACATATACAGAACATATACAGGACATATACATATACAGAACATATACAGAACATATACAGAACATATACAGAACATATACATATACAGAACATATACAGAACATATACAGAACATATACAGAACATATACAGGACATATACAGAACATATACAGAACATATACAGAACATATACAGAACATATACATATACAGAACATATACAGAACATATACAGAACATAACATATACAGAACATATACAGAACATATACAGAACATATACATATACAGAACATATACAGAACATATACAGGACATATACAGAACATATACATATACAGAACATATACAGAACATATACATAACATATACAGAACATATACATATACAGAACATATACAGAACATATACAGAACATATACATATACAGAACATATACAGAACATATACAGAACATATACAGGACATATACAGGACATATACAGAACATATACAGAACATATACAGGACATATACAGGACATATACAGAACATATACAGAACATATACAGGACATATACATATACAGAACATATACATATACAGAACATATACATATACAGAACATATACAGAACATATACAGAACATATACAGAACATATACAGAACATATACATATACAGGACATATACAGAACATATACAGGACATATACAGAACATATACATATACAGGACATATACAGAACATATACAGGACATATACAGGACATATACAGAACATATACATATACAGGACATATACAGAACATATACAGAACATATACATATACAGAACATATACATATACAGGACATATACAGGACATATACAGAACATATACAGGACATATACAGAACATATACAGGACATATACATATACAGAACATATACAGAACATATACAGAACATATACAGAACATATACAGAACATATACAGAACATATACAGGACATATACAGGACATATACAGAACATATACAGGACATATACAGAACATATACAGAACATATACAGGACATATACAGGACATATACAGAACATATACAGGACATATACAGAACATATACAGGACATATACATATACAGAACATATACAGAACATATACAGGACATATACATATACAGAACATATACAGAACATATACAGAACATATACAGAACATATACATATACAGAACATATACAGAACATATACAGAACATATACATATACAGAACATATACAGAACATATACATATACAGAACATATACAGAACATATACAGAACATATACATAACATATACAGAACATATACATATACAGAACATATACAGAACATATACAGAACATATACATATACAGAACATATACAGAACATATACATATACAGAACATATACAGGACATATACAGAACATATACAGAACATATACAGAACATATACAGAACATATACATATACAGAACATATACAGAACATATACATAACATATACAGAACATATACAGAACATATACAGAACATATACAGAACATATACAGAACATATACAGAACATATACAGAACATATACAGAACATATACATATACAGAACATATACAGAACATATACATATACAGAACATATACAGAACATATACATAACATATACAGAACATATACATATACAGAACATATACAGAACATATACAGAACATATACATATACAGAACATATACAGAACATATACAGAACATATACATATACAGAACATATACAGAACATATACATATACAGAACATATACAGAACATATACAGAACATATACAGGACATATACAGAACATATACAGAACATATACAGGACATATACAGAACATATACAGAACATATACAGAACATATACAGAACATATACAGGACATATACAGGACATATACAGGACATATACAGGACATATACATATACAGAACATATACAGAACATATACAGAACATATACAGAACATATACAGAACATATACAGAACATATACATATACAGGACATATACAGAACATATACATATACAGAACATATACAGAACATATACAGAACATATACAGAACATATACAGAACATATACATATACAGAACATATACAGGACATATACAGAACATATACAGAACATATACAGGACATATACAGGACATATACAGAACATATACAGGACATATACAGAACATATACAGGACATATACAGAACATATACAGGACATATACAGAACATATACAGGACATATACATATACAGAACATATACAGAACATATACAGAACATATACAGGACATATACATATACAGAACATATACAGAACATATACAGAACATATACATATACAGAACATATACAGAACATATACAGAACATATACAGAACATATACAGAACATATACAGAACATATACATATACAGAACATATACAGAACATATACAGAACATATACATATACAGAACATATACAGAACATATACAGAACATATACATATACAGAACATATACAGAACATATACAGGACATATACAGAACATATACATATACAGAACATATACAGAACATATACATAACATATACAGAACATATACATATACAGAACATATACAGAACATATACAGAACATATACATATACAGAACATATACAGAACATATACAGAACATATACAGGACATATACAGGACATATACAGAACATATACAGAACATATACAGGACATATACAGGACATATACAGAACATATACAGAACATATACAGGACATATACATATACAGAACATATACATATACAGAACATATACATATACAGAACATATACAGAACATATACAGGACATATACAGAACATATACAGAACATATACATATACAGGACATATACAGAACATATACAGGACATATACAGAACATATACATATACAGGACATATACAGAACATATACAGGACATATACAGGACATATACAGAACATATACATATACAGGACATATACAGAACATATACAGAACATATACATATACAGAACATATACATATACAGGACATATACAGGACATATACAGAACATATACAGGACATATACAGAACATATACAGGACATATACATATACAGAACATATACAGAACATATACAGGACATATACAGAACATATACAGAACATATACAGAACATATACAGAACATATACAGGACATATACAGAACATATACAGAACATATACAGGACATATACAGAACATATACAGAACATATACAGGACATATACAGGACATATACAGAACATATACAGGACATATACAGAACATATACAGGACATATACATATACAGAACATATACAGAACATATACAGGACATATACATATACAGAACATATACAGAACATATACAGAACATATACAGAACATATACATATACAGAACATATACAGAACATATACAGAACATATACATATACAGAACATATACAGAACATATACATATACAGAACATATACAGAACATATACAGAACATATACATAACATATACAGAACATATACATATACAGAACATATACAGAACATATACAGAACATATACATATACAGAACATATACAGAACATATACATATACAGAACATATACAGGACATATACAGAACATATACAGAACATATACAGAACATATACAGAACATATACATATACAGAACATATACAGAACATATACATAACATATACATATACAGAACATATACAGAACATATACAGAACATATACATATACAGAACATATACAGAACATATACAGAACATATACAGAACATATACATATACAGAACATATACAGAACATATACAGAACATATACATATACATAACATATACAGAACATATACATATACAGAACATATACAGAACATATACAGAACATATACATATACAGAACATATACAGAACATATACAGAACATATACATATACAGAACATATACAGAACATATACATATACAGAACATATACAGAACATATACAGAACATATACAGGACATATACAGAACATATACAGAACATATACAGGACATATACAGAACATATACAGAACATATACAGAACATATACAGAACATATACAGAACATATACAGGACATATACAGGACATATACATATACAGAACATATACAGAACATATACAGAACATATACAGAACATATACAGAACATATACATATACAGGACATATACAGAACATATACATATACAGAACATATACAGAACATATACAGAACATATACAGAACATATACAGAACATATACAGAACATATACAGAACATATACAGAACATATACAGAACATATACAGAACATATACAGGACATATACAGGACATATACAGAACATATACAGGACATATACAGAACATATACAGAACATATACAGAACATATACAGAACATATACATATACAGGACATATACAGAACATATACAGGACATATACAGAACATATACAGGACATATACAGAACATATACAGAACATATACAGAACATATACAGGACATATACAGGACATATACAGGACATATACATATACAGAACATATACAGAACATATACAGAACATATACAGGACATATACAGGACATATACATATACAGAACATATACAGAACATATACAGGACATATACAGGACATATACAGGACATATACAGGACATATACAGGACATATACATATACAGGACATATACAGGACATATACATATACAGGACATATACAGGACATATACAGAACATATACATATACAGGACATATACATATACAGGACATATACATATACAGGACATATACAGGACATATACATATACAGGACATATACAGGACATATACAGGACATATACAGGACATATACAGAACATATACAGGACATATACAGGACATATACAGGACATATACAGGACATATACAGAACATATACAGGACATATACATATACAGAACATATACAGGACATATACAGGACATATACATATACAGGACATATACAGAACATATACAGGACATATACAGGACATATACAGAACATATACAGAACATATACAGAACATATACAGGACATATACAGAACATATACAGAACATATACAGAACATATACAGGACATATACAGAACATATACAGGACATATACAGGACATATACAGGACATATACATATACAGGACATATACAGAACATATACAGGACATATACAGGACATATACAGGACATATACAGGACATATACAGAACATATACAGAACATATACAGAACATATACAGGACATATACAGAACATATACAGGACATATACATATACAGAACATATACAGGACATATACAGGACATATACAGGACATATACAAGACATATACATATACAGGACATATACAGGACATATACATATACAGGACATATACATATACAGGACATATACATATACAGAACATATACATATACAGGACATATACAGGACATATACAGAACATATACAGAACATATACAGAACATATACAGGACATATACAGAACATATACAGAACATATACAGAACATATACAGGACATATACAGGACATATACAGAACATATACAGGACATATACAGAACATATACAGAACATATACAGGACATATACAGGACATATACAGAACATATACAGGACATATACATATACAGAACATATACAGGACATATACAGGACATATACAGAACATATACAGGACATATACAGGACATATACAGAACATATACAGGACATATACAGAACATATACAGAACATATACAGAACATATACAGAACATATACATATACATATACAGGACATATACAGGATATATACAGGATATATACATATACAGAACATATACAGGACATATACAGAACATATACAGGACATATACAGGACATATACAGAACATATACAGGACATATACAGGATATATACAGAACATATACAGGATATATACAGGATATATACATATACAGAACATATACAGGACATATACAGGATATATACAGAACATATACAGAACATATACAGGACATATACAGATATATACATATACAGAACATATACAGGACATATACATATACAGAACATATACAGGACATATACAGGACATATACAGAACATATACAGGACATATACAGGACATATACAGAACATATACAGAACATATACAGGACATATACAGAACATATACAGAACATATACAGGACATATACAGGACATATACAGAACAGGACATATACATATACAGAACATATACATATACAGAACATATACAGGACATATACAGGACATATACAGGACATATACAGGACATATACAGAACATATACAGGACATATACAGGACATATACATATACAGGACATATACAGGACATATACATATACAGGACATATACATATACAGGACATATACAGGACATATACAGAACATATACAGAACATATACAGGACATAGACATATACAGAACATATACATATACAGGACATATACAGGACATATACATATACAGGACATATACAGGACATATACAGGACATATACAGAACATATACAGAACATATACAGAACATATACAGGACATATACAGAACATATACAGGACATATACAGGACATATACAGAACATATACAGAACATATACAGAACATATACAGAACATATACAGGACATATACAGGACATATACAGAACATATACAGAACATATACAGGACATATACAGGACATATACAGGACATATACAGAACATATACAGGACATATACAGAACATATACATATACAGGACATATACATATACAGGACATATACAGAACATATACAGAACATATACAGAACATATACAGGACATATACAGGACATATACAGAACATATACATATACAGGACATATACATATACAGGACATATACAGGACATATACATATACAGGACATATACATATACAGAACATATACAGAACATATACAGAACATATACAGAACATATACAGAACATATACAGGACATATACAGGACATATACATATACAGAACATATACAGAACATATACAGAACATATACAGAACATATACAGAACATATACATATACAGGACATATACAGAACATATACATATACAGAACATATACAGAACATATACAGAACATATACAGAACATATACAGAACATATACATATACAGAACATATACAGGACATATACAGAACATATACAGAACATATACAGGACATATACAGGACATATACAGAACATATACAGGACATATACAGAACATATACAGAACATATACAGAACATATACAGAACATATACATATACAGGACATATACAGAACATATACAGGACATATACAGAACATATACAGGACATATACAGAACATATACAGAACATATACAGAACATATACAGGACATATACAGGACATATACAGGACATATACATATACAGAACATATACAGAACATATACAGAACATATACAGGACATATACAGGACATATACATATACAGAACATATACAGAACATAACATATACAGGACATATACAGGACATATACAGGACATATACAGGACATATACATATACAGGACATATACAGGACATATACATATACAGGACATATACAGGACATATACAGAACATATACATATACAGGACATATACATATACAGGACATATACATATACAGGACATATACAGGACATATACATATACAGGACATATACAGGACATATACAGGACATATACAGGACATATACAGAACATATACAGGACATATACAGGACATATACAGGACATATACAGGACATATACAGAACATATACAGGACATATACATATACAGAACATATACAGGACATATACAGGACATATACATATACAGGACATATACAGAACATATACAGGACATATACAGGACATATACAGAACATATACAGAACATATACAGAACATATACAGGACATATACAGAACATATACAGAACATATACAGAACATATACAGGACATATACAGAACATATACAGGACATATACAGGACATATACAGGACATATACATATACAGGACATATACATATACAGGACATATACAGGACATATACAGGACATATACAGGACATATACAGGACATATACAGAACATATACAGAACATATACAGAACATATACAGGACATATACAGAACATATACAGGACATATACATATACAGAACATATACAGGACATATACAGGACATATACAGGACATATACAGGACATATACAAGACATATACATATACAGGACATATACAGGACATATACATATACAGGACATATACATATACAGGACATATACATATACAGAACATATACATATACAGGACATATACAGGACATATACAGAACATATACAGAACATATACAGAACATATACAGGACATATACAGAACATATACAGAACATATACAGAACATATACAGGACATATACAGGACATATACAGAACATATACAGGACATATACAGAACATATACAGAACATATACAGGACATATACAGGACATATACAGAACATATACAGGACATATACATATACAGAACATATACAGGACATATACAGGACATATACAGAACATATACAGGACATATACAGGACATATACAGAACATATACAGGACATATACAGAACATATACAGAACATATACAGAACATATACAGAACATATACATATACATATACAGGACATATACAGGATATATACAGGATATATACATATACAGAACATATACAGGACATATACAGAACATATACAGGACATATACAGGACATATACAGAACATATACAGGACATATACAGGATATATACAGAACATATACAGGATATATACAGGATATATACATATACAGAACATATACAGGACATATACAGGATATATACAGAACATATACAGGATATATACAGGATATATACATATACAGAACATATACAGGACATATACATATACAGAACATATACAGGACATATACAGGACATATACAGAACATATACAGGACATATACAGGACATATACAGAACATATACAGAACATATACAGGACATATACAGAACATATACAGAACATATACAGGACATATACAGGACATATACATATACAGGACATATACATATACAGAACATATACAGAACATATACAGGACATATACAGGACATATACAGGACATATACAGGACATATACAGAACATATACAGGACATATACAGGACATATACATATACAGGACATATACAGGACATATACATATACAGGACATATACATATACAGGACATATACAGGACATATACAGAACATATACAGAACATATACAGGACATAGACATATACAGAACATATACATATACAGGACATATACAGGACATATACATATACAGGACATATACAGGACATATACAGGACATATACAGAACATATACAGAACATATACAGGACATATACAGAACATATACAGGACATATACAGGACATATACAGAACATATACAGAACATATACAGAACATATACAGAACATATACAGGACATATACAGGACATATACAGAACATATACAGAACATATACAGGACATATACAGGACATATACAGGACATATACAGAACATATACAGGACATATACAGAACATATACATATACAGGACATATACATATACAGGACATATACAGAACATATACAGAACATATACAGAACATATACAGGACATATACAGGACATATACAGAACATATACATATACAGGACATATACATATACAGGACATATACAGGACATATACATATACAGGACATATACATATACAGGACATATACAGGACATATACAGGACATATACAGAACATATACAGGACATATACAGAACATATACAGAACATATACAGAACATATACAGGACATATACAGGACATATACAGGACATATACAGAACATATACAGAACATATACAGAACATATACAGAACATATACAGGACATATACAGAACATATACAGGACATATACAGGACATATACAGAACATATACAGGACATATACAGAACATATACAGGACATATACAGGACATATACAGGACATATACATATACAGGACATATACAGGACATATACATATACAGAACATATACAGGACATATACAGAACATATACAGAACATATACAGAACATATACAGAACATATACAGGACATATACAGAACATATACAGG
Organism: Oncorhynchus nerka; assembly: GCF_034236695.1. Taxonomy (NCBI): domain Eukaryota; kingdom Metazoa; phylum Chordata; class Actinopteri; order Salmoniformes; family Salmonidae; genus Oncorhynchus; species Oncorhynchus nerka. Next base: position 90,058,479 of record NC_088407.1, read on the forward strand.
ACATATACAGGACATATACAGAACATATACAGGACATATACAGAACATATACAGGACATATACAGAACATATACAGAACATATACATAACATATACAGGACATATACAGGACATATACAGAACATATACAGGACATATACAGAACATATACAGAACATATACAGGACATATACAGAACATATACAGGACATATACAGGACATATACAGGACATATACATATACAGGACATATACATATACAGGACATATACAGAACATATACAGGACATATACAGGACATATACAGAACATATACAGGACATATACAGGACATATACAGGACATATACAGGACATATACAGAACATATACATATACAGGACATATACAGAACATATACAGGACATATACAGGACATATACAGAACATATACAGAACATATACAGGACATATACAGAACATATACAGGACATATACAGAACATATACAGAACATATACAGAACATATACAGGACATATACAGAACATATACAGGACATATACAGGACATATACATATACAGGACATATACAGGACATATACAGAACATATACAGGACATATACAGAACATATACAGGACATATACAGAACATATACAGGACATATACAGGACATATACATATACAGGACATATACATATACAGGACATATACAGAACATATACAGGACATATACAGGACATATACAGGACATATACAGGCTCCCCTAGCCATATATTCAGAGTGTCGGGACATTGAGGTTTCTGAAATTTGACACATTTACATGACACTGAAGTCAGGCCGAACTAAATATATACGTCTCCGCATGCGCCAGATCAATCGTTCCATTACAACACACCTGGGAGGGGGCATCCCAGTACCTCTGCTCTGAGACAGATTGTCCCGTTCCAGTACCAGGTCTGGGGGTTGATGCGGATCCAACGAGCCACCGCGGGCTGAGGGAAGAGGGCCAGGTAGGGTGTCTCAGGTTCATTTCGGGATCCAACAAACACCTACAGAAACAACACACACGTTTCAGCTTTAATCTCCAGAAACAACACACACGTTTCAGCTTTAATCTCCAGAAACAACACACACGTTTCAGCTTTAATCTCCAGAAACAACACACACGTTTCAGCTTTAATCTCCAGAAACAACACACACGTTTCAGCATTAATCTCCAGAAACAACACACGTTTCAGCTTTAATCTCCAGAAACAACACACACGTTTCAGCTTTAATCTCCAGAAACAACACACACGTTTCAGCTTTAATCTCCAGAAACAACACACGTTTCAGCTGTAATCTACAGAAACAACACACGTTTCAGCTTTAATCTCCAGAAACAACACACACGTTTCAGCTTTAATCTCCAGAAACAACACACACGTTTCAGCTTTAATCTCCAGAAACAACACACACGTTTCAGCTTTAATCTCCAGAAACAACACACGTTTCAGCTGTAATCTACAGAAACAACACACGTTTCACCTTTGAACTTGTTTTCCTTGTTTTAACATGGAGATGCCCAATACATAAAGGCATAAGAGTGCTTTGGCATTTTTTAAAATCTATATTTTAACAGTCTACCCTTCAATAGTCAATGAACTCCTGTTCTACTTCTCAAATGGATTGACATCAACTGGGCTTCTGGACCACATGCTGATTTATCTACGCCAAATCAAGTCCGGACCTCTAAGCCAGTTCCATGGCTGATTTTCATTCTTCCCCTTTCATCAGGGCCTGATTTAGACCTGGGACACCAGGTGGGTGATTCCCCTTTAATCAGGGACTGATTTAGACCTGGGACACCAGGTGGGTGATTCCCCTCTAATCAGGGACTGATTTAGACCTGGGACACCCATCAGGGACTGATTTAGACCTGGGACACCAGGTGGGTGATTCCCCTTTAATCAAGGACTGATTTAGACCTGGGACACCAGGTGGGTGATTCCCCTCTAATCAGGGACTGGTTTAGACCTGAGACACCAGGTGGGTGAACAGAGAGAAAACCTGTGGTAATTCTGGCCCTTCAGGCTTGGATTTGAATTCCCCTGATCTACGCCAACACGCCATGCTAGAATCCATATCATTCCATTCATCACTCTTTTAACCTACAATCACTTTTGGAAAGTGAACACATTTTATATTCCTCAAATGGACTAACTAAGCAGCTTCCTTGACCCTCCAGTATCTTTAACGTCAACACGCCACAACCCTTCAGAGCGGCTCACCGCCTCCTCTGTTCCGTTCATGCAGGTCTTCCAGGTCTCGGAGTCGTTACTCAGCTGCACTTTGTAGGTTTCAACCCAGTCCCAGCTACAAAGACAAGGATTACACAACACATTAATGCTTTGGAAAATCTTATTACTATGTAATACATGTAAAGTAAATGTTTAGTAAAGGTATAGTAAACTATAGTAAAGGTATAGTAAACAGATAGTAAAGGTATAGTAAAGGTATAGTAAACTATAGTAAAGGTATACTAAACAGATAGTAAAGGTATAGTAAACTATAGTAAAGGTATAGTAAACTATAGTAAAGGTATAGTAAAGGTATACTAAACTATAGTAAAGGTATAGTAAACTATAGTAAAGGTATAGTAAAGGTATAGTAAACTATAGTAAAGGTATAGTAAAGGTATAGTAAACTATAGTAAAGGTATAGTAAACTATAGTAAAGGTATAGTAAACTATAGTAAAGGTATAGTAAACTATAGTAAAGGTATAGTAAACTATAGTAAAGGTATAGTAAACTATAGTAAAGGTATACTAAACTATAGTAAAGGTATACTAAACTATAGTAAAAGTATAGTAAACTATAGTAAAGGTATACTAAACTATAGTAAAGGTATAGTAAACTATAGTAAAGGTATAGTAAAGGTATAGTAAACTATAGTAAAGGTATACTAAACTATAGTAAAGGTATAGTAAACTATAGTAAAAGTATAGTAAACTATAGTAAAGGTATAGTAAACTATAGTAAAGGTATAGTAAACTATAGTAAAGGTATAGTAAACTATAGTAAAGGTATACTAAACTATAGTAAAGGTATAGTAAACTATAGTAAAGGTATAGTAAACTATAGTAAAGGTATACTAAACTATAGTAAAGGTATAGTAAACTATAGTAAAGGTATAGTAAACAGATAGTAAAGGTATAGTAAACTATAGTAAAGGGATAGTAAACTATAGTAAAGGTATACTAAACTATAGTAAAGGTATACTAAACTATAGTAAAGGTATAGTAAACTATAGTAAAGGTATACTAAACTATAGTAAAGGTATACTAAACTATAGTAAAGGTATACTAAACTATAGTAAAGGTATAGTAAACTATAGTAAAGGTATACTAAACTATAGTAAAGGTATACTAAACTATAGTAAAGGTATAGTAAACTATAGTAAAGGTATACTAAACTATAGTAAAGGTATACTAAACTATAGTAAAAGTATAGTAAACTATAGTAAAGGTATAGTAAACTATAGTAAAGGTATAGTAAACAGATAGTAAAGGTATAGTAAACTATAGTAAACTATAGTAAAGGTATAGTAAACTATAGTAAAGGTATACTAAACTATAGTAAAGGTATAGTAAACAGATAGTAAAGGTATACTAAACTATAGTAAAGGTATACTAAACTATAGTAAAGGTATAGTAAACTATAGTAAAGGTATAGTAAACTATAGTAAAGGTATAGTAAACTATAGTAAAGGTATACTAAACTATAGTAAAGGTATACTAAACTATAGTAAAGGTATAGTAAACTATAGTAAAGGTATAGTAAACTATAGTAAAGGTATAGTAAACTATAGTAAAGGTATAGTAAACTATAGTAAAGGTATAGTAAAGGTATACTAAACTATAGTAAAGGTATAGTAAACTAATCTTATTACTATGTAATACATGTAAAGTAAATGTATAGTATACTATAGTACATGTATAGTATATGTATAGTAAACATAGTAAAGGTATAGTAAACATATAGTAAACATATAGTAAAGGTTTAGTTCATGTATAGTATACGTATAGTAAACATATAGTAAATGTACATTACATGTATAGTAAACGTATAGTAAACGTATAGTAAACGTATAGTAAACATATAGTAAACGTATAGTAAACGTATAGTAAACATATAGTAAACGTATAGTAAAGGTATAGTAAACATAGTAAAGGTATAGTAAACATATAGTATACGTATAGTAAAGGTATAGTAAAGGTATAGTAAACATAGTAAAGGTATAGTAAACATATAGTATACGTATAGTAAAGCTATAGTAAACATAGTAAAGGTATAGTAAACATATAGTATACGTATAGTAAAGGTATAGTAAAGGTATAGTAAACATAGTAAAGGTATAGTAAACATAAAGTATACGTATAGTAAAGCTATAGTAAACATAGTAAAGGTATAGTAAACATATAGTATACGTATAGTAAAGGTATAGTTAATGTATAGTATATGTATAGTATACATATAGTAAAGGTATAGTACACATATAGCAAACATATAGTAAAGGTATAGTAAAGGTATAGTTAATGTATAGTAAATGTATAGTATATGTACAGTATATATATACAGTATATCTCTGGATACAGCCCAACCCTAATAAATATTCTGACCTTTTTAACTAGGTCGTCTCTAAATTCATAGATCCCAGTCAAGACTATGTGTCTCTATGTGTAGGCTATGCCCCATACTACTCCTGGTCCCCCTGCCAGCACCCCCTCTTCTCCTGGTCCCCCTGCCAGCACCCTCTCTTCTCCTGGTCCCCCTGCCAGAACCCCTTCTTCCCCTGGTCCCCCTGCCAACACCCCCTCTTCTCCTGGTCCCCCTGCCAGCACCCCTTCTTCTCCTGGTCCCCCTGCCAGCACCCCTTCTTTTCCTGGTCCCCCTGCCAGCACCCCCTCTTCTCCTGGTCCCCCTGCCAGCACCCATTCTTCTCCTGGTCCCCCTGCCAGCACCCCTTCTTCTCCTGGTCCCCCTGCCAGCACCCCTCTTCTCCTG